>NC_043963.1:24339371-24401871 GCF_902148855.1 Sphaeramia orbicularis
GCCATGATTTTCCTTGAAATCCCACTAAGTTGCGATTCTGCTGTAGCCTTTTGTAATGACAGAACTAAGTACAAAGTACAGCTGACTAAGCGGTGAAGCTAAACATAGGTCAAAGATAAAGACATTTTTAAAGATACCGATGTTGTGCAAAGTGAAGGTATTATGTAGCGTCAAAGGACGCAGAACACACGAGTTAAACACCTGAGTGTTGGTTGGTTTAAGAACACAGTGTTGCATTATTCATCAAAATACAGTGTGTTGTGTCTGTACTGTTGAAGAAACTGGCATATCTACTTCTATGAGGTTTTCCAGTATCACACAAAACCAAGCTGAGTTTACTAGGAACCAGAAATCCTCTCTTAGGGATGATGTTTTAATAATAGTTTTCTACTGATAGCCTAAGCTAATGTTGATGTTATTTTCATTTCTCTTTTTTTTTTTTAATTTATTCTCCATTTTGTGGAAGGAAAAAAGCTAAAAAAAAAATAAAAAAAAAGAATATATATATATATGACTAACTTAAGACTTTAAAAGTTGTAGAGAGCATTATCACATCATCTTGACATGACCAGAAATTCAGCTACATCAATAAGGAACAGCACACGACAGATAAACATACATCACCACAAATGAAATGGCATCTATTTGCCCAAAGCTGTCAATCAAAAACAAATGCCTTGGCCAATATCTGCATGTGTACATCCCTAGGCCTTATCTAAACAGTTCAATACATTTAGGCCCAGTTCCAGGAAAAAGATTCACAACAAGACGAAAACTTGTCAAGACTTCCAAAGTGCTGACCCAGATCAGACCAACATAACGAGACAACACAGTGTATCGTTCATAAAAACCCTGTACTTCCATTGGAACTGCCAGCTTTTAAGGCTGTTTGTAGCCAACTGAAATATGAATGAGTCTAATCGTACTGAATTATTTATGACAGCAGCATTTTTGGTATTAATGAAACAGTGAAAACATAATAAACAAGAAGGTCAAGAATTTCTCTTGTTTATTCCCAGAGGAGTTGCATTATTAAGATGAGCTGGTGTCACCTCTAATAAGCAAATAAAACGCAAACTATTGAGACGGCATTTCACCAGTGGAAGTCCTGATAATAATGCTGCACTTCATGGTAACGTGAGCTCCTGCACATAAATACAGAGAAAAACATCCTCTATATAACACAACGTATTGAAACCAGCCACCGGAGATGCGACAAGCTGAAACAGGTCAGTTCACACTGCTGCTACCTTCACCTGCAATGTCCTTAATGGTTTCATGGTCTGAACTGGGCTTTATAACGGATCATTGAATGTATAAATCATACATGTCCAAGTGTCTAATACAGTACATAGATATCAACAACAACACAGCTGGATCAATTATTATACCTGAGCCTGTGCCTATCAGTACTGTCAACATCTTGGTTAAAGTGGCATAAATCAATCATTGTTCAGTTTTTGTTCTGCATCTCATGTTACCATCAAAGCAAGAGGGCTGTTGATTCAAAGGTAACACAGGAAGGAGATCAGTGAAGTGACAGGAAAAATTTTGAGGAAACCTGGCTTTTGTATGTCGAAGAAGTACTAGATTTCCTTTGGTTTCCTCTCAATTCCCCACACACCTCGCACAAAGACAGCTTTGAGTCTCCCTTGACACCTGACACTATTCACTTTTTCCAGACCTGGAACACACAACACTCTACACTGAGAGGACAGAAAGAGAGAGAATGGCCTACTTGTAGAAAATATGCAGTCTTGCTCTGTCATGTTGTGCGCACACATATACACAGGTATGCTCTAGGTATAGCACTACCCTGAGGGCACCACTGCAGTTTTGAAGAAACTGGGACTTGCTGTTCCACAACAATCTCTTTTACTACCTTTCCTGTAGTGATTTAGGTCAGATTCTCTGAGCCCTTGAGTCAGGTGATCATATTATGTAAAGAATACTAGTGGCTTGCGGGTGGTATGTGCTTTGGTTTGATAAATACACTTGAAAATACAGTACTTACTGGCCTCTGCTTTCACTTTGTCCATTTCTCGAGTAGAGTCACTTCTCTGTCCATTAAACTGGAAGCAAAAGAGAAGATGGCCAGGTTTTCATTAGTCTTAAGATGAGAAAAAATTGTGAACTGTCAACATTGATTACAAAGAAATTCTGGGGATACCAAAGAAAAATTTGGGATGAAGAAGTCAGCAGCTTCACTAAATGACATACACAAATGTGAAATAATGAGGGTTACATGTTACTTAAATGATAAACATATACAGCAAGAGGAAGTGTTATACTGGCTGATTTTATTACAGGTTTGCAGTGGATCAGCACATCAGCGCTGATGTCACATAATGCACCATGAAGGCACACTGCTATTAAACAACAGTTAAACCCAGGGAATTAAACTGAACTTTATATTTTAGAAACATTGGTTAAAAGACACTGCAAAGTATTTTCTAATCCAGCTTTAAACAGTCATGACATTTTTGTCTGTCCATGACTCAGTGACACGTTATGTGTGTGTACTGTATGGTTGACAGCTGGACCATGAGCATGTTCACTACTTAGGCTATGCCACGGACAAACTTTATATTACTTTGTATCTAACACTTCCTCTAGTGGATTGTGGTTCATTCATCAATGTCTGAACTGCAAGCAGAAAACCTCATCTACGTAGTTTAGGAAGAGACCATAGGTGTATTCCATTCAGCTGTTTTATTCACATTTTCACTTTATATGTTAAAAAACAAAAAATGGAAATGCTGAAAGTTGGGGGAAAAATGAATATGATTTGGGTGCAGACAGATTTAGTGAATGATTGTGCTCATCTGTTTTTGTGGACCAATAAGAAGACTGCAGCATTACATACATTAAAACAAATGCCTTATTGGATACAAAAAAATAGAATGCAATTGAATGAAGAGCAGGTTAAACAAACACTAAACAAAGTGAGAAACTGTGGAAGAGTCTGGAACAATGCAAGACAAACCAGACCAGTAGTTGGGTTCAGAATGCTAAAGCTAAAACCAGATTTAAGTTTTAGATAAAATACCTCTTACGTCTACTCACTCGTTATATCTGACATTATGGTGCCATAAAACTCATTTCCATGACCAAACAGTCAACAAAAGGGAAGACTGTATTTTTAAATATGATTTTGCTCTTTAATGAGGCAACAGTTAAGGTTCAGAAGAGGCTACATTCATTTACTTAACTCAAATTCAGTGATTATTGCAATTTTCTATAGTGTGTGTTTTTACCTGCAGAAGAATGTGGTTTTTAGACACTTAAAATACTGTTCAAGCTCCCAGTCTATTTCACACTCTGCTCTTTGTTGACATAAATCATTATTTTGTTTACCTCCCCCAGAACTGGACAGCACAGATAGAACTGACAAATGAAACCTGAAGTGTGAAGATGTGAAACAAAGATCTGGTTTGCAGATGCAGTGGAAGCATTACTTGCTAACATTATCTTGTGTGTTATGCAATTTCATTTGTTAAAGGTTAACTCACTTAATTAACCCTGTAGGGAAATTCTATCTCTGCATTTTACACGTCCTAACACACAGCACCTAGCATTAACACTTAGCACATTAGGAGCAGTGAGCTGCCATCGACATCGAGGGACCAACTTCAGATCATCAGTACCATTGTCACAGGAACTAACAGGAGACTTAGCTTATGTTTGCCTGTTTGTAATGGCTGGGGTTTGATTCCTCGACAAACCTAGAACCTTCTAGCTGTGAAGCGGGAAGTGCTAACCACTACACCACCAACCCATTCTTATAAAAAGAACTGTAACTTATCAACTTCATCCACTTCCTCTGCTCTTTATAATCACACATAAAGTGGCAGAATGAAACTGGATGTGTTTTGTGGCCTCAGGGACACTAATGCAGAATACTGCATACACAATAATGAACATAAGTGGAAGCAGAAACAGTAAATGATGTCACAGCTTAACAAGTGGATCAGCCCCTCAATAAAACCTCATACATAACTGGCAGCTCTTAATATTTAACATAACAGTAGCTGACAAAATGCACGTACATTTGTATTTACTTTTCCCCTATTCTAAAAAGTGTTGTAATATATAGTTTATGGATGGAAATCCAGTCAAATGTGTGAGTACATCATCCCCTTTAATATCTGTCATCCTCTGAGCAGTCAAACATATTCACTTAAAGTTTCTGTCTTTTTAAAAAAGTACAAATGCATTAATGCAGTTCTCTCCATCTTCTACAGTAAGTATCTACTTCTGTATTCCCCAGAGAACATGAGCACTGTCAGTTTTAAAAAGATTTTTCACACATTGTTTAATTTGCATCAAGACATATCTCCAGAGCCTCTGAAGCCTGTCAGTGCCTCATGGGAGCTGTAGGTTTTAATAATTACTCTTTAATGTTTGTTAAAATGACACAGTGCTCAAATTTGACAAGCCTGTGCTTTACTTGCAGGACATTAAGTGCTCATCATCAAAAAACATTCATCCCCTTTACCATAAAGCTACAGTATCACATTTCAGAGCAAATACTCATCAATATACTTCTACAACATCTGGAAAATATCTGAATACAGACCTCTCTGTCAATATGGTCACTCGTAACTAAATAAAAGCATGTTTATGAGACAAACGTAAGAAAAGTCTCCTTGACTCATTCACCGTGAATAAACCAATTAAAATCTAACAATACCCTCTGCTTCAGTAAACATGACACATGGCCTGCCATGAAATCACTTCTCAACATTCTTCATGTATTTCATCACCAAAAAAATTTGACTTCTCGGCGATTTTTGTCGTGTACACAGGGAGCAAATTCACATACCAACTCTGGAGCTCAGCAAACGTCTGCTTCATCCTCTTAATGGAGGAGTCCATCTCCTCTTTGACCACCATCCTGTAGCGGGTCAGTGAGGCTGTGCATCTCTGCAGGTCCTTCACAGATCGGTCAATGTTGGGAGCTGAGATGTACACTATTTGACATGACGTTAGCAGGTTTTCTATATTTCTATTTCTATGTATAATTACTGTACGAAATGAATCAAAGACTAAATACTGGGGCACATTTTGAGTTATGCAAGGCTGTACTTGTGCAATGAAAATATTGTGGTATACAACATATTATACATGTCTGACCCATCTTCTTGACTCCTGATGATCCTTGCTGGCTCTCATCATTAGAAAGTGCTAAAGTGGAAGTGGGGGGATGTGAATTTGAGCCCGGCCTGTGTCTGGGCTTGTTGCCTCTGGGACCTTGGTGATTCCTGCCTCCCGGCTGAGAGGCAGGACTTGGAGCGCTTCCTTGACTTTCTGCTTCTGCACCTGTGAGAAGACATATTACTTTACAACAGGAAACGTAAGCATTTTGAAAACTAACTTTCCCATTAAAGCTTAAAATAGGAATGAGTCGTCAAGTCAGTGAGCAATAAATCAGACACATGTCCTCACGTCAAATTTTAGAACGCTTTTTTTTTGCTTCAACTAAAACATGAGATTAAGGAATCCGGTAGTACTTGACATTTGAATAAAGGAAAGGATGTGAGATGAAATAACTACAGGTGGCAAAAGTTCAGTTATTTACTGGTACAGAAGCACAGCTACTTGTTTAAAGTCCTATGAACTGATTCAACTTCCTTACTCAAGTAAAATACAACTGTACAAGCTCTGAAATGTCCTCAAGGAATAAAACTAAAAAGGTATTTCTACAAGTCAAACAGCTGTCAGTGAAAAGATAAATTAAGCACACATCACTCATGTCCGTGTTAGGTCTCAGATTCCTTTTGTCTGTGCTCGAGTCTCCCTCTTGTCTGCTTTCGTCATATATGCCTACATCTGTCATACATAACATGCACTGCTCTTTACACAAAGTGGTCGTCTTTTCTGTGCTATTTTCCCATCGATGTCTAGTAGTAGCTTGAAATTAGTCTTGATGTTTTGGGATGCACAGTAAATAACAATCCCCATTGAACGCATTAAGAACAAATGAATGAGCCTGTTTTCACAAAATGTAAGGAGTACTTGTTTTAAGATGTAGGTAGTCAAGGTAAAAAGGTGCCGGAGAAATAAAACACTCAAGTAAAGTACAGCTACCTGAAAAATGCGCTTAAGTACACCTACTCTCTAACTCTGGAAATACTACATACTAATATGTGTATCTGCTAATGACGAAAATTGATAACAGTCTTCTTTTTGCCATGATTGTTTTTAAATCGGAGCTGTGGTTACCAGTGGTTTCGGATGAAGCAGGTTCAGAGTCCAGCTCGGCTGCATCCAGAGAGGCAGAGTCCAACTGTTCACTCAGAGAATCCAGCGACTCTCCATCCATTACTGATCCATTGGCGTGAAAACCATTTATTTCATCCTTGCTCTCCTGAATGGCTTCAGGTGGAGCGGGCTCTGCTGAAGCCTCCGCCTGGGGCTTGGGCTTCTTTTTCTTCTTGGGCTGGACATGAAGATATCGATGTCAAACCCTTTTGTTCAAACCCTTTGTTCATTATCTGTATCCTAATCAGTGCCCTGACATGGACCAATTTAGTACATGCAGGTATAATAACTTTTTATTTTATTTCAGGTAAAGGAAGAATAAAAGTATTGTAATTCAGACTGCACAAGGTTTTGACACTTGATTAATAGCGGAGCTGTTTACTAAGTACACTTCAAAAGGGCTCGCTTCAGATACTTGACATGAATGTTACTTCTACAGAGAGACATTCAAGATACAGTTGTTCTGGTTCTTACCTTCTTCTTTCCTGTGACATTCCACTCCTTCAGGATCTCTACGGCACTACCTGTGTTGTAAAGCACATAGTGATGACACACGTGCATGGTGACAATTGATAGGTTTAAACTGCCCTCTCCATGATCTGAATGCCCTGGGGTGTTGTCAAGATGTTGCTATAAATAAGGATCAAAGCATTCTGACGTACGAGGACAACCTATCTGTTCTATTACTGAACCCGTGAATCTAAAGGCATGCAAACGACGCCCAATCTTGGGATGCAAAGCATGATATCCAGGAACAAGTTCTTATTTCCTCAAGGTTACGTTAAGAACAAACAATGTGGGCTGCATGCCAGGATTACAGGTCTGACATAGATGCAGCACACTGATGTCAATACAGTGACACATAAGATACATATAAAATCAATACTTGTGTTATGCAGACTACTAGTGAGATGGTTTCAGTGTGACGCAGTTACCAAAGTATTACAGATCAAACATATGCGATACCACCAGTTTTATAGCTGACAGTAAAAGCCTGGTGTATGTTGAAGTATTTGCAGTGACACTGTGACGTCCTCTTACCTTCTAAGAAAGCTTGAACAGCCTTGTCGACACAGTTTTCGAAGTGCTGCAGAACCAGAACAATCTCATTGTTGCTTTTGTTGGGGACGACTGCTCTGACAGCGCTGATCTATTTAGAAACAAAACAAAAAAAGACAAAGAAAGAGGGACGGTTTTATTTCATCAGACCAAAATAACCTATTGAAATGAAAACATTAGCATTATTTCCATAAACCGCTACATAAAACTTTGGAATACTGCAAAAAAGAAGATGCAATCCATTGTTCAAACTGTTTTGAAGTGGATAAAAAGGTTTTAGTGCCGGTAGATTGTGGTGTATGGTTGTTGTTTTCCATCTAAATTTGAATGTTGTGTTTTTATCCCCCTGCCTAGTGATGAGTCTGTGGAAAATTTTATTTCCTCATCAGTCCACACAACCTGTTGCTACTGCTAGCCACATTCTCCCACTTTATGAGAATATGTGATAGGATGCTAAGAAAACAACTGATTGATTGTATTGGTTTAATGCTTGTTACCTCTGAATTTATCAAACCATCTCAAGGGAGCATAAGAACATTTTTGTGACATTCATGAAGCTTTTTCCAAGATCTGCCATTGAAACAAACAGCAACAGTTACAAAATGTGCTATAAATACATTGCAGAACCACAGCTATTGTTATACCACAGTTAAATTCTATCGCGTCCCATTTTTCGCAAATTGCTCCAGTATAAGTTACAGCTCTGAAGGATGGGGTTTCTTATTGTGACATTACGTAATTGCATACCTCAGGCAATTTTTTATGTGGATTTAAGGTTATCTGAGGTGTTGAATTATGCCACAACCAGATCTCAGACACAGGGAGTATCCCAAGATGCTCCTCAAATGTTATGATATTTTTTGTGATCTTCAGATTTAACCCTTTCTCCAAAAGTCTGCAGGCAGTGACCCATTGATGTGTGGTGTGCATTTCTTACCTTCTCCTTCATCCTCTCGGCTGTTCCTCCCTGCGACATGACCATCTTTGAGCGAGTGTCAAACACAACCCCCGAGGTATCTATGGAGAAAAAAAACAAACAAAAAAAACACACTGCATTGTGCATTCAAGCATGGGATCTTATTTGCAAACCTCTGAAAAAACACGTCATTTGCTAAACAAAACATCCAGCACACATCTTCACAAGGATTTCCTGGACAATCGCAGGCCATATTCTTGAATCCAAGCTGTGTTTGTGAAGCCATTTGTTTTGTAGCCATGGAACCAGCTGACATTTACATAGACACGCTTATTCATGCCAACAAATCAAAAGTAAAATTGAATTTACATGTTTAATTTAGCCATTATTTGTCAAGACAAGCCTCATAATGACAAAATAATGCGCATTATGCATGTTGTTGTGTGGAGGTGGCAGTGCAGTCACTAACAAGCTACTTGAGTTAACAGCAGCAGCAGCAGCACTTGTAAAAATAAAAAGAGAGAAAAAGCCATCACATCTGTGCTTCAACAGTCTGGGCTCCGCTTCAGATTTAAATGACTAATAACCAATACAGCCTCCAAAAAGACATTCTTTCAAAGCCCAAGGTTTCTGATATCAGAAAAAAAACTATAAGACCCACTTCACTAATCTGAGACAACTATGAAAAACTCATTCTCAACAAATATCTAAGGACAACTTCCTACTACAATTGATAGGCAAAAGCGTCCAGCTGACTATAAGGAGCAAAGTCCACGGCCATTTAAATGCAGAGTAAAAAAAGTAGGGCCCTTGTAAAAGGTTGTTTTTCCCAAAGCATGAAAGTAGGTTAATGTCACTGTAAACGCTCACCTCATTTCCCTTTACAGCTATTCCAATTCAGTGTACAAGTATTGCTCACCTTTGCACCACCCTCAGAATTTCAATAGGGTTTCATTACAGGCCAGGTGAAAACTATTCTGTGCACAAATAATTTTTCAGTTTGTTTCACCTGCAACTTGAACATTCATCCTTTGTGTTGTTTGGAAAATAAATATAATAAACAGCGGATTTTAGTTCCATCTTCTTGAAAGAGTAGCAACATGAAACGAATACATACCCCTTTGGCTGTTTTTCTTCGCCATGTTGTCCAAGAAAAGTAGTGTTGTGTATTTCTTCAAGCTAATAACGATCGTTGCAAATATGCTTAAACTGGTATTCAAATAAAAGCCCTACGTGTGGTAACTTTCACTTTGAGTTGTTCTTGCTTGAGAAAACGCCAACAGGGCTCACAACTGGCAGGAAGATTCGAGGTCAGATGAGGCCTCCACAGTTTAGGCCAAGATTCAGGTTTCCTCCTTCGTTCTCCAAATCTGCAAGAAAAAAAGAAGAAAGGTTTGTGCTAGTGTCAAAGCTGCAGAGAGTAAAAATATATCATTTTATTCAAAGTAACTGTGGTCAAGCTGTTGAAGAAGAACTGTACAGAACGCAAATGTTCACTTTCTTAAGATTTGAAAATATTAATACAAATAAAATGAAATCCATTTCCTCCAACTATAAAATATGAATGAAAAGCAGATTTCAATAAATTACTGTCTGTCTGGCAGTGTCCTAGAGAATCTGCAGTTAATTTTGTCCTTGGCAGAAACACTGCATTTACTTTGGGGGAAAAGTTAGCAGGGCTACTCAGCGACACATCTTTGAAGGGTATTTCCTTTTTCTCAGTTCTCTTCGAGAGTGGTGGGTGACAATGCTGTGAGGTTTGTGTCAAAAATGTATCATGTCTTCATTCTCAAGGCGTTTCCTAAATTTGCATATGAGGCCTGTAGATGCAAGCATCCCATTCATTGTATTTATGCTTTTCAGCCACGATGAAGAAATCCAAATTATATTAACTTGTAGAACAGTTCACAGATTAAGGTGTTAACTGGTTAAATCTGGACCTGATAACAAAAGCAGTAAGAAAATACCAGATCACTTCAGACCAGAGAGATAAGAACAGGTTTCTTTGTAAAAATAACTGAAAAAAAAAACAAAACAAAAAAACAGCCATACAAGTGTGTATGCAAAACAATCAATAGCTGCAACTATAAACACCACATTAATAAACTAGCAACCATGATATGCTGAACAGTTTGTAAAGCTACTCACATTAAAACAACAATAAGTCATTTGCTTGATCATTAAATACAAACAAATAAAAAAGTAAGCATTATTTGACACAATATAACCTGCACTGTACCTCCTGTTTGACCATGCTTTAATGAAAATAAAGAAAACAGGGAATAACAAATTCTACCATTTACAGTGATTCCTCTGTATTTATTTAGCATTCCTAACCCAAAAACAAGGAAAAGCATGCATGCACAGTGTAATTTTGCTTAAATGTTACCTACTTTAAATACTAAAATTGTAATATGGAAAACACATTAGATTAAGTAATAATTAAAGATTTTTAATGTTACATAATCTCAAATTTAATTGACATAAAAACAACATATTGGGGAATTAATGCTTAAAGCTACACAGCTGTATTACATATTACAGAGGAATCACTGTATTTTTGTACTTAACTGTAATGCAAAAGTAGCACCTCTATATGTCCAACTCAGTCTTAGACATGATGCCATCACTCTGCTGGCCGATCAATATTCTACTGGTCTCAAACCAACACTGTCTGCCCGACTGTGGCCATATCAGAGTCTGCTTTAATTATGTCTCTTTGAGGCTTGACAAAAGCTCCACCTTCAGCAATCTGGACTTGTTTTAATGGGCCAGCTGGTTCCCCCTCTTAGGTTTCTTTTTCTGTCCATAGCCGACTAGAAAAGGAAACTCAGAAGCTGTACAAACCCACACCCTGATGATTAGGACTAACCATGCCAGTCCTGATTCCACCACACCTTTGCTCACGTCAAACCAGCATTCAATCAACAAGTGACACTGCTGCTGCCACTCATGCGAGCACTAGGATGCATTATGTTTATTAAGAGGGATGGTGCTTGAATCTTTAAGAGAGCCAGCTGTACTTGTGTTGAGTGACGTAAACCGTAGGACGTCAAAGCTCAGCACTCCACTGATCACAGACTGAGACTAAAAAGTTTGTTTGTGCTGAGCAAACCAAGAAATAGATCTACATCCTACATTCGATGACAAATCTAGACAGGCTTCTGCTCCTCAGATGGGGCTGCAGAACACAGAGCCACCATAGAGGTTCACTTTTAACACTTTTACAACCATCACAGCCACAAGATTTTTCACAAACAACTGTATTTTTAGATAAACATTGTGAACAACATAATCCACACCTTACCTTTATTAAAACCTGAACTCAATAAAGGTAATGGACATTATTTATGGCTCATTACTCTTCCATGCCTTCACTTACTCAGCACAATACGTGATTTCTGTAGCAAATCAGAGTAATTTGAATGTGGAGGCCAAATGAGCTTGCAAATATTACTGCGAGATACTCTAAAAGCTATGTGCAAATACATTTACATAAATTCGCTTTTTTTTGTCAGGAGGAAACAAAAATAATCCATGTTTTAGGTCAGCAGTATTATGATCATCACTAAATAGCTACCTTAGTATTATTTTAGCTAACGTTATCTGGTGAGCGATGTCACTTGCATGCCATAGCTAGCTGGTTGTAACGTTAGCTTGTGTAATATTGTAATATTTTAACAAACTTTCACACAATAGGACTCTCGCGGTCAGTGTTTCGTGTCCAAGCAGCTCAGGTCGCATATTCTGGCCAAGCTCCGGAGGTTGCGTTAACGTTAGCCCGCTAACATCAGATGATTAGCGTTAGCTCTGCAAGGTCTGCGTCACAGGTGCCAATAAAATGCACTTAACGTGACAATTAAAAACGGCTGTAATTTTAAGCACCTGCGGCATCAAGTATCAACGTCTTCTTTGCGGATGGACCGTTGAATGCAGCCCTAGCTAGCGCCCTGCTAACACACTGCTTGGCTCTTATTATTCAATGCCCTGCTGTAACGCTAGCCATTTCTAAGCTACTCGACTTAGACGTTAAACAGCTCAGCCTCTGTTCAAGCATCTGCCTTTTGTCTGCTTAAGTTGTACATTGTGTTCGTAAATAAACTGTAGAAAATACGTACTTGGTGTTGGTAACAAAACTGAGCAGTAGATTCTGGAAACGGGTTACCGCAGCTCCCACAGTCAGCCGTCTTTTAATGCCAAGTAGTCTGCTGTGGCAATATTTTCCTCGACCAGACTCCCTCTGGGTTGCCAGATCGGATGGGAACAACCCCCACTTCAATGCATTTAAAGAAGGAGGGAAATTCAATGCAATGGGCATTCGGTCGTTCAAGTCAGTTTTTTTTTATTTATTTATTTTTTTTAATGGTTGTTTGTTTTATTTCTAATTTTCTACTCAGTATTAAGTTGATGTTTGATGACGATATCTTCGGTCAGAATCAGAAGCCTGTTATTATTCCACAATGTATTATTATTTACTTTTTAAAATGTATTTATTTATTCATATTCATATTTAATTCATTATTTGTCTTAATCCTAATTCTATTAAAATAGAAAAATAACTTAATTAGTAGCTGTGATAAATGTCATGTTAATTATGGCCATATTATTTCTCCCAGGATTAAGTTATCAACATGTTTGTGATTGATGGAACCTGGTGCCACATTTAGATTGTTTTCAAAACAAACAAACAAACAAACAAACAAACAAACAAACAAACAAACAAAAAAAACAGTTGTATGTCTATTAAAACTCACATGTTAACTGAAGCTACATATTATCCTGTGTTCACCTGTGCAGTGAATATACTGGGTCAATGACAGGCTTAGTAAATGCTTCTATTTGCTGAAAGATAGGGTTCATTTCTTTAGAGATATAGGAGAATGTCATTAAGTATAATCTGAAATATCTGAAATGTAGTGTTTAACAGATAACAGAAGTAACCAGGGCAAGCATATATTTCATGGGAGATAGAACACAGATTTGGGAGAGGCACTGTGAAGCAGAGTACTTTAAATTGTATAAACTACTGTAACACTATAAATATTTGTTTTCCTTCATGTGATCACATTCCACTATAAACTGATAAAGAAAATGAATATACTGGTGCAGTAGCTTCCCCAAATTGCAAGAAATGAGGTGCTTTCTCAAAATGTATAATGTTATACATAAATATATTTAAATATAAAATAAACATTATATAAAAGCTTGTTTTTGACATATTTAAATGTCCTTTTAGTTAATTTTAGTTGCATAAAAGTTGCACATGTTTCATCCACAAGTTTATATCCACAACATGACCTCTGGGAGATCCCTGGATACAGCTTTTTTGCACATTTGTTTTATGTGACCAACAGCTGTGTTTACAAGATGTCAGTTCCTAAAATGAGTTCCTTGTGCATAATGAAATAGAGGAGTCAAATCAAATTATACACTCCATTTATATATCGTTAACTAAACCAACTCTCAAGTGGAGTCTATGCTGTCGGTTTTCTATACAAATCTGGCAACTAACAATCCACGTCGTCATTTCCGAAGTTGGAGAGTTCGCTTGTTTTGCTCCTCAGCTCCGCCCGTTTATGAAACGCATCTGTCGTTATCCTGTACCACATGTCCTACGTCATCTCTTCAGTCCACATTCGTCTGTAAATGTTGCCATGACAGGTCTCACCTCGGGGGAAGCTAATCCTACAGAGAATAACCCTGAAAACCTGTAGTTGGCTGCTGTGTGCGGGCACCAAGTCAGGGATTGGACGTTGGCGGACTCGGTTACCGACAAACTGAGGGGAGCGGGGAAACACACTACACCAAAATGGCAACCCCCTATGTCACAGATGAATCTGGTAAGGCTCATGCATGTGCCAGACCTTTGGTGTCCAAAAATTAAACAAATCATGGAACATATCGGCTGCAGTCGGGCCCGGAGTTTGTTTTCCACATCCAATGATAAATGTACAGAAAAACACCGCAAATAATGTTGTTGAATCGCATGTTTTCATTTGCGGCTAACTAGGTAACGGCTAAGCTCTGTAGCGTTAGCACCAGTTAGCTTTAGCTTCATAGTTAAACGTGAAAATAGTGTATAGTACACACATGAGTAACTTTATATATCTACAAATGTAACGTTTGGAATACTCAGTATTACCATTATGCATGTCAGCGTTTTGCATAAAAACGTGCAGATGCAACAGTAGCTAGCGTAGCTAGCAACTTGTAACAACACTGTCAATCGTGTTAATCGTGATGAAGTAAAAGTTGTTTTACGGTGAACGAGACATAAAATTTGTCAGATTGAATGGCTTTGAGGTGGGACTGAGTCTGGGGATTAAAAAATAACCCAGCTGTAATACTCTGTAGCCATAGCCAAAAGTAATTTAATGGTTCTTCCGTCAATAACAGGTTAAGTGAGTAGATTTACAGAAATACAATTGCTGTGGCTATAAAAATACATTTATTTGACTCAAACATTTTTGAAGTTGTTAATATGTAGGCTCATCATTTTCAGGTAACTAAAAGGAAACTTTGTAATGTAACTGAAAATGGATCTTTTGTAAATAAGATTAGCCCTATGTCTGAATTTTGTGACCACAAGTTATTTATAGTAAATAGAAATGTAGTAGTTGGCATCAAAAATGAATCCAATGTGTGTGTTGTTCTGTTTTTTTTTTTTTAATTGCATATTTCTGTCTGTTTTGACTTCAGATATTGTATTCAGCACATTTTTATAACTGTTGCATTGGAAATATACATATCAATCAATTTATTCATCTGTCAAACTTACATTTACCTTCATGTGGCACTTATTAGCTGTTTATTCTGCACCTTGACTGTAGCCTGTATGTTATATATTTGTATTAAATGTGTATTATGTGGTCAGCCAGTACAGGCAAGTATTTTTAATTCCTTGTGATAAAGAGTTAGACAAGAAAAGGAAATTAGTAACCCCATTTTACTGTTTTTTAATCCAGGGAAAGTCTAAATTTAACCCTTGAAAGTTACATGTTCACTTACAGGTGCTCTCACTTATTTAGAGTGAAAACTTTTATGTTCCCACTTATGGTTGATGTGATTATATTAATATAAAAAATTAACTTTAGTAACAGTACGGTAGGGCGATTGGCTTTATGGTTGATCAGTGAATTTTTAAAGCCTGACAGTATTTCAACATCTTAGTGCAGGAAAAAACAGATAGTTGATTAATTGGCTGATTCACTGACTCTCCGTTAGCCACTGGTTACTATCGGAGCAAAGTGTTGCTCATGCAGACAGTTTAAAATGTCCTCTGTCTGTGTCTAAGTTATTTGAGTGTCAGATCTGATTGTGAGTCTGTCACTGAAATCACTTTAATGTGATTTAAATGCCAACCCAAAGATGATGAAACAGATTACTAGTCCTTGTATGTTTATCCATGCACAGATCTCTCAGTTCTCTCCAAAATGATTTAACTGCTGTTTTATAGGTAAATACATTGCTGCCACTCAGCGACCTGATGGGACATGGAGGAAGCCAAGGCGGGTGAAGGATGGTTATGTTCCCCAGGAAGAAGTCCCAGTGTAAGTGAAGTTTGTGAGTTTTTTTACACTGAGCACAACTCAAAATAATAAATTATAATGTTGTTATTCATTGAGAAAGGAAGTGAAATAAGGTTAGATTCTCCAGTTGACCTGGTTAATAAAGAGTTGTTGTTATCTTTTCAGATGAATTTTATTTGGACCCTCTGTCTTCTTTTTCTTTAGGTATGAAAACAAGTATGTGAAGTTTTTCAAGAGTAAACCAGATCTGCCGCCAGGTCTGAGTTCATCTGATGCAGCTCAGCCAAAGCAACAACAAAAAGTCCCTGGTTGTGGAGACAATGAAACAGCAGGCCTGTCAAAGTCTGCCAAACGCAACATGAAACGCAAAGAAAAACGAAAACAGCAGCAGCACCAGGGCGAGGATGGGGACGGGGCGGATGTGGATACAGTGACTGATGCTGTTGAGAACGTGTCCATTTCTGAGAGCGGTGAGTCTTCAGACAAGACGGCGGCACCAGAATCGGTCTCTGCACCTGACGATTCCTCAGCAGCGTCAACTGAAAAGGCCAAGAAGATCAAAAACCTGAAAAAGAAGCTACGGCAAGTGGAGGAGCTGCAGCATAAAGTGGACTCGGGGGAAATAAAACAGCCTACAAAGGATCAGCTGGAAAAACTTGGTCGGGCAGAAGCCTTAAGAGATGAGTTGCAGCAACTGGAGCGTGATTCGTGAAGCAATAAAAGACAGCAGATGAGGTGGACAGACTAAACATACAAACTACACACTGAAAGACAGGGAAGGGACCTCTGCAGCTTCTGTGACCATTGCTTCCATTAAGTGTATTCTACCTGTTTGATAGTCATTAAGAACTTTGGAAGTGAACACAGTCCTAGAGAGGATGTCTATGGAGGAGGCGCCTTCAGAACTGACAGGCCTGTTTTTTTAGTTTCAGTTATTAAGGACTCCTGCTCAGATACCTGTATTTGTCAGGCCATTCATTTATAAAAGTCTTTTAAAGAGATCATTGTGACTTGTTCTGTGCATGTCGATCCTCCATTTTGTACCTTTCATAGTGTCATGTATTAATTACACATTAAATGAAAATGAGTTTGTTGACGTGTCTGCTTTAGGAACTAACACATTTTGTCCATCAGATTGACTCCTGTAGTCGCACTAATGCTGAGGCGCTGTCTATAAGATCATTACATTCATTAAAACTACATCCTGGTCAACATGTTTATCTCATTTTGCTTTTTAGTTTAACTTTTGTCAGCTCCTTTCCAATAATGTGGAATTCTAGTTTGTGAATCTAGATTATTTTGACCAAATTTAATAAAAAAAAACAAAAAAAACAATAGTGTTCTTGTGTAAGTCTGAGACGCCAGTGGAAAAAACAATGCAATTAATTTTTGTAGTTAATCATTTGCAATTTGGTATTCTGTGAATTTGAGGAAACTGTACAAAATAGGCTGAGAAAAAGGAAGGTGGTTTCAGTTGGAGAGAGAAAGAGAAAATTTTAAATGATTGCAAGTCTGAAAAAAAAAAATTAAATCACAAAGTGTGCTGCTTAATACACACACCTGGACTGTAACAATTCAACTAGAAACCTTTTAAGTCTTTTGCTAAATGGCACCAAACGGTTCAATAACCAAAGTAAAGGTCTAAGAGGGCATAAGGATGCATGAACAATGAAGAAGTTATTTTGGGAGGAAAATGCAGAGTGAAACATTCCCGTTCCTTATTGGCCTAAAAATGTCAGCCAAATCTCCTTGTCATTGTCAAGGTGAAGTGGTCTGAAACGAAACAACGGTTTAGTAATATATTGATTAAATTGTCTTGAAATTCAGCCAGTGTTGTTGAAGGTGCCCTGTTAAATGTTCTTGTAAAACAAATATAGGCCCGATCCCACCGTCTGAGTCCTGTTCCCATTCAGTCCTTGAGGTTTATCAGGGTCAAATCTTCAAGTGCACCGGGGCTTGTTTATCAGACATTTTCGGTCTTTATGCCACTTAATGTCCCTGTTCCTGCAAATACCACTTACCCACATTTTACCCACAGTTCATCTTGTTTTTATGTCGAACACCAAGGAACCCCCCCCCCCCCCCCCCAAAAAAAAGCCACAATAAATACAAGTAAAGAAACAGCAACCACCATAAAGATTTAAGAGGGTACATGGAAAAAAAAAAATACAAGCCAATGGTGTTTCGCCTTGTTCATTCATCTGCTATTTTCATCCCTCAGCTTAAAAAGCATAGAGTTAGTATGTCTGTCATCATTTTGTGTTTTAGAGCTGGAAAACTAGTACTTTCCTATCAACTTAATGCAATTATTAGCTATGTGCTATGCCATTTGTCGTTATTGAATTAAAAAAAAAAAAGAAAAATCTCTTAAACAAGAATTTTCAATCTTACAAAGGGTTGATATGATTATTGATTAATGTCATTTTGCATTTTTGTTAACTCCAAATTTCAGTGAAACTACACTAAGAAAAGGTATGAAGTAACAGACATAAGTTTGCACAGACTTGAACCAGACCGTCTTTATTTGAAGTTTTTATAGGACAAGTGAGGTTTTGAAATGTCCTGGAATGTGTTTGTGTGTGACTCTTCATTCGTCTTTATGTAAAAAGCATTTCCTCTGAAACTACGGGACGGTGCTTGATGATACTTTACAGGAAGCATCTGTAGGAAGAGTTCATTTCAGTTTCAGACAAATGGTTTAATTTGACTTTGGTTGGATTTTACTATGGATGCTTAGCATTTTCTCAACTTCTCTCTGAATTTCATACAATTAAAAATTACATTTAAGTTTTATGTATATGTTGCTGACCTTTGTGGGTAAGGTCGATGAAATGTCAGTCAGATGCCCCTTTCCAGTGCTGTAGGGGCTGGGGGGATCTCCAGCCTCAATGCTAACTAACATAAGAACCTAAAATATCATTTGGTTTTCCTCAGTGTGTGTGTCTGGCTGTTTCTGTTTACTGTTTTAGGCATTGTCACCTCATTCTTGATGGTGTTCAAAGCATTTGCAAACTCAAAACATGCAAAATATAAAAAATATATTTTAATGGGTTCAGTATCTAAGATTTACAGGGATTTAGGGTAATTTAATTTAAACAATTATCTTTTCATCAGAGTATAATCACCTGAAAATATAAATTATTGTGTCAGACTGTGTCACCATACTTTCCTTTAATTCTTTTTTATGGTGGGTTGCATCTAATTACATTTTATTATGGGCTGGGGTTAATGTCCCCATAGGCTTTAATATGGGATTTTTGCATCTTTAACTGCCACCCTAGGGGAGTGAGAGGTGAAAGCAGAGCCATGCAACCTGCAGCTTCACCACTAGATGTCAGTAAACATCACATAATTGAACCTTTAAATCACACACTGGGTTCCATATATGAAAAACTGCAGTGCTGTTTTTTTTTTTTTTTTTTAAGAAGTGTTACTTTAGTCAAATGTTAAAAGCTGGAAAGCATAAAACGAGCATCAATAGTGTGAAATGTGCATGTGCATAATACAAACAGGGCCAATGTCTGAATGAAGTATGTATTATAACCAACTACATATGCAGGAGAGTATGATTTGTTGGAGTAATGTTAACAGGACATGAAACAATATTTGCATAATGTTCCAACCTTGCACAGATGAACAGAATGATTTCTTAATATGAAAATATAATTAGTAACTAGAAGCACTCGGAGAGCGCAGACCTCCGCCAAGGCTGATCAGTGGGCCCCCCCGTGGGGCCCCCCACCCCCAATCACCACCAAAATTAATCATTCTTCCTTATCCATTTCCAACAAACCCTGAAATTTCATCCAATCTGTCCATAACTTTTTGAGTTATGTTGCACACTAACGGACAGACAAACAAACAGACAGACAACAAACAAACAAACCCTGGCAAAAACATAACCTCCTTGGCAGAGGTAATAATAATAACTCCCCATATTATGTATGTTTGTCAGCTTGCACTTACAGTCGCTGAAAAAAATATTAGACTACCCCTTGTTTTTCTTCATTTTCTTGTTCATTTTAATGCCTAGTACAACTAAAGGTACATTATTTTGGACAAATATAATGATAACAACAAAACAAAGCTCATAAGAGTTTAATTTAAGATCTGATATCTAGCCATTTTCCATGTTTTTTTGATAATAATTAAAATCACTTCAGTTCTTACATCAATACCTATGGCATTGTACTGTCAAAAAAGTGCTTTTAGGCATTCCATGTTTTCTTTTCTGTCTGTTTTAGTCACATGATATACACAGAGTTAGTACTTGATTGCATAACCATTGTTTTTGATGACTTATGATAGTCTAATAATTTTTCCGTGACTGTAGACAGTGTATTACTATGTATGCCTTCTCCATTAAGCTAAATCTAAATACTGTGACCATTTTAGACTGAATAACAACATAAAGTAACTATTAATAGTGGGAAAGAAAAAGCCAAGAATGGCCAGTAGAATGTGATTGAAGTTTATTTCTAGCATTTTTTCCTCCTATTTGTCCACTCACTGACATTGGTCTAACAGGAAAAGAGGCGTACTCTGTCTCCATTCAGAAGACACAGTGGTTTTATGGAGGCGTTATTGTTTTGTTCTGAGTGGGATCTCACATTGTTAGTATTATAATTAACACTTGTCTTGCTGTGGAAGTGTGGTTAGTTGTTTTCTTCGTGGGGCTGTAACCATTAAGTAAAAGAATGTTCCAAGTTATATGAGATGCTGTTGCACAAGCATAAATTGTGGCAATATTTCCTGAACATCTGTCGCACCTCAATTTATGTTGTCTGGGAAATAATTTACTCACATTTACATATTGTAACTTGACTGAAAATAAAGGAAGTGGAGGTTTTATTAGTAAAATGACTCACCAGGTCAAATTCTCTGCTGATTGAACACTGTTAATAGAGAGCAAACATGAATCTACATGTAGATTAATCTGGATTTATTGTTTCTTTTGACATAGCAGACATCTCTTGGGGGTTATTTTTGCACACTTGGTGGCGTAACAGGGCGTGATCATGCCATTCGTGTCTGAAATATATATTGTTTTTTGTAGTCTGCACATCACATTCCGGATAAAGGTTTATTATGTGGTTTTGAGGCAGGTCCTGATGGTATAAAAACTACAGACACTGGCTGTAGCGCTGACACAGACAAACCAGAAGGACTAATTTGGATGGAAGAAGTGAAACCTTTAGCAATGCGTAGATTCAAAACCTGCTCAGTGGTTGAGAAGGCTGCCTTGGTGTGTTGGATCTAAGGTTTTATTTTTCAGTGATGGACAAAGACTCCAGCTTAAAGAATGGCTACTAGACTGGAGCTGATGGTGCTTCTTGTTTTGCTCAGAACAGCCTCTTCTGTTGCCCTGAGCAGAGAAGAGTTTACAGAAGCAGTGGTAGGAAAGTTCAGAAAATATGAAGTATTATTGTTAAGATTTTTTACCAAATTTACACCTCTGTCTCATTTATTGCTGAGAATCGTGGCTGGTAACACAATTTGTGATTATAATCTATTTATGCAAGGTGAATAGGTATGATGCACCATCTTAAAGATATTGTTATAAACAAGCTTTAACAGCATTCCAAATGGTTATGACATTTTTCAGTAGTTTGCATTTAAAAAAATGAAGAATGGTAGGGTTCAAATTTAAAATCTGTTAAAACCACTTTGTCTTCAGGCATATTTAAGGAAGTATGGCTACTTGCACATCCCGCTGGACAGTAATGGACAAAACCATCGACCTGAGGATATAGCAGAGGCTCTAAGGTGACTGTATTTCATCTTTTTTTCCTGTTTTGTTCTGTTTTAGGATTACTGAATGCTAAACATTTTTAGTGCTATAACTTTCTGTATCAATACCATTTCTCTAAACTTATTCCTGCTGCTGTACTCTCAGGTCATCTCATATATTACTTATAATTATTCCACCTCACTGTTCCAGACGTGACTGTGCTTTTGCACTTTTTAATCCAATCAGCAGAATCAGTTTTGTGTTTTAAAGGAGTGCTAAAAACTCACCTATACAGGAAGAATTTTTAAAATTAATTAAAAAAAAAAAAAAAAAATGTTTTGTTGTATTTGTTTAGGCTTCTGGGTTCTTTTTTTTTTTTTTTTTTTTTTTTTTTTTTACTTTTTATTATCAGTTATAGGTTTTTATTTCTATCTCTATCTCCATCTGTATCTTTATTTATGTTTTTATGTTACCATGCATAGTTTGTATGTACTTGGTTGGCTCTTTTTATGTTTTTAAGTGTGTTTGTGTGTATGTGTACTCGGACATATATTTTTCCTTCTCTTCTATTTAGATTTGTATATTGTTTAACTGCTGTAAACTCATGTAAAATTGTGTTGCCCTGTACTACATGTGTTTTGCTATGGCAATAAACCTATTCTATTCTATTCTATTCTATTCTATTCTATTCTATTCTATTCTATTCTATTCTATTCTATTCTATTCTATTTTGTGTTTTATATATTTCTTATGTCAGGATCTTTCAGAAGGCAACAAACCTGCAGATATCAGGAAAACTTGATTCATCTACTCTGACTATGATGAACAAACCCCGTTGTGGTTTAGAAGACTCATTCAGTAACACATCCCTCAGATATCGAATCATGAGTGAGTAAAGCTGTTTTACAAAAAAAAAGGTTACGTATACACTCCTCCGAATATTACTCAGTAAAGTTTTTTTTGAAAGGTTAAATCATTTTTTGTCCTCCTACAGGTTACTGGCGAAAAAAGATGCTGACCTATCGCATCTATAACTACGCCTCTGATCTGGGTCTAGGAAAAACCCGCACAGCCATCCAGAGTGGGTTTAAGTACTGGAGTGATGTGTCACCTTTAAGATTCAAAGAAGTGCATCGAGGAAAAGCAGACATCAAAATCTCCTTTCACAAGAAGGACAGGACATGTCCAGTCCCCTTTGATGGTCGAGGTAGGAGCAATTTACATCCATTTATGTATAAAAGGATGTTTGATCCCATTGACCCTGTGAATAGAGATGTAAATGCAACTAGCGCGTTGACCCATGGGGATCCACAGGTTCTAGATGTGGTAGTTTTTATGCTGTTGTGTATTTATGCATGCTGTACTGCATTTGTCCAGCAGTCACCGCCAAAGTGTTCTGGGTATAGCAATGTGATTGTAAGGCTATTGTATTCCAAAATTACTAATATCTCCCAAAATATTGGTCTTATCAACTTGCCATTTTCACTAGTCTGTTCCTTGACCAAAAATACCAACATATGCCGAACTGCAGCAGTCAGCTCTTTCTGGAGTTTGTGTGAAACCCGAGACACACATACACGCACACACACAGGGGCCACTTGGCTTTTATAATATGGATGTGTAGTAAAGACTCCTGCTCCATCTTCAGGTCATATATTGGCCCATGCTGATGCTCCTGAGTCCGGCATTGTGCATTTTGATGGGGATGAACTGTGGACAGAAGGCAAAAGCTCCGGCTCCAACCTGAGGATCGTGGCCGCTCATGAGATCGGCCACGCCCTCGGCCTGGGCCACTCCCAGTACTACAATGCACTGATGGGACCCGTGTACAACGGGTACCGCTCCAACTTCAAGCTCCATCCGGACGACATACAAGGAATCCAGGCTTTATATGGTCAGCAGAAGTACTTTCACTCAAGTACAAATATGAGATAGTCTACCTATGCTTTACTTCAGTATTAACATTTTAATACACTTTACCTCATCTGTGAGACAATAGGGTACTTTTTACTCACCTACATTTGACAGTTTCAGATTCTTTCTTCATTTTTCATCCCTTCCTTTTCCACTGAAAACCATGTATCTCTAAATGTGTCAATGTTTAGTGTTTTGATAAAAAAAAAAAAAAATTCTGCTCCTTCTTTAGTCAAATCAACTTAGATTTGCATTTGCTGCATTGCTATTGATTAATGAATAAGACGTATAAAGAACTTGAAATGAACTAACCTTAAACATCTACCGAAATAAATTGCGGCACTAACATTAATGCAACATTGACAAAAATCCAAAACATCATGTATAATAATGCAACTCTGACAGGAACCATTTTATTGTATAACGACAACTTTAACTTTTCATGTTTTAAGTATATTTTGCCAAAAATAATTGTATATTTAGTTAAGTCAGGTTATAAATACCTCTTTTACCACTGTGTGTGGTAAAGTGCAATATCCATGTGCAATTATAGTAAGAGTAAGAGTAAATTATAGTATAGTAAGTATAGTAAATAGTAATAATAATAGTAATTATGATATAGTAAAAGTAAAGTTTGTTTTTTTCTTGTTGTACACTGTTGCCCATACAGTTGGAATTAACTTGTTTTTAGACACATTCCTCTTTTTTTCCTATTTATACACATCAGTAATCACCTTTGACCTGGTGCAATGATTACATACAGTCCCAGTTAACTTTATCAAGAATAAATCACATTATCACATTCATTTAATGAGAGGAGGTAAATAAAAAATATTTTATTCCCGCTTTTTGGGCAACAGTATGACATTGTTCTCACTTTTTTAAAATGATTTATTCCTTTTACTTAGTGTTGCTTTATTTTTGTTATCCATTTTTGCTGCTGTTACATTTTTAAGTTTCTCTGTTGTGGGACTAATAAAGGATTATCTTATTATTCAGGAAAGCCTCCATCCAAAAGTGCCAGCCCTGCAGTGCCTGGAGGAAGTGGTGCTCCAGATCCCTGCAAAGCCACTCTAGATGCCACTATGTGGGGTAATTTGACTCCATGGAGATGTCAGAATGAACTCATCACAGAAAATAAAGACCAAATGTGTTTGGTGAAGTAACTCCCCTAAAGTGAGATGTTTCCACCTATATTTTCTCTGTGTTCTTGCAGGCCCTTCCCAGAAGACATATGTTTTCAGTGGTCAGTATGTGTGGACTCTGTCCAGCTCTGGCTACAACAGTCCAGTGCTGATATCTGCACTGTGGAAGGATCTGCCAGGGAGCCTCAGTGCAGCTGTTTACTCTCAACGGACCGGAAAGTCCTATTTTCTTAAAGGTAGATTCATTTGTTCCACCCGGTCACACTGTGGCACAATGCAGATTAAATACTGTACTACATAGACAGAGATACAGACACTTGGGTAAAGGTAGAAGTACTGATTTAACTTCTTTACTCAAGTAACAGAGAAAAAGGGAACACTCTCAAATGTAGAAAAGCAA
The DNA here is from genome assembly GCF_902148855.1 of Sphaeramia orbicularis. Classification (NCBI taxonomy): domain Eukaryota; kingdom Metazoa; phylum Chordata; class Actinopteri; order Kurtiformes; family Apogonidae; genus Sphaeramia; species Sphaeramia orbicularis. Next base: position 24,364,330 of record NC_043963.1, read on the forward strand.
AAAAAAAAAAAAAAATAGTTGAGTGAAAGACCAGCTGTTTCTGTTGAAAACTAACTGAGCCTTGTGTAATATTAATATAATGCAGACTATTGCACCACTTTAGGCTTAAATATGTAAATAATAAAAAATTACTTGCTTACATATAGTAAATCAGTTTGCAGTGTCAATAACAGAATTTAAAATGTTATGGTGCATTTATATGCTATCAGTTACCCTTTTTTGTGTCTATTTACGCTCTGGTTATAGTCCTACTTTCTTAAAGGTAGATTCATTTGTTCTACCCGTTCACACTGTGGCACAATGCAGATTAAATACTGTACTACATAGACAGAGACACAGACACTCTGGTAAAGGTACAAGTACTGATTTAACTTCTTTACTCAAGTAACAAAGAAAAAGGGAACACTCTCATATGTAGAAAAGCAAAAAAAGAAGTTGAGTGAAAGACCAGCTGTTTCTGTTGAAAACTACCTGAGCCTTGTGTAATATTAATACAATGTAGACTATTACACCACTTTAGACTTACATATGTAAATAATAAACATGACTTGCCTACAAAGAGTAAATCAGTTTGCAGTGTCAGTAACAGAAGTCAAAATGTTATGATGCATTTATATACTATCAGTTACCCTTTTTTGGTCTATTTGTGCTCTGGTTATATCCTTAATGTTGTTTCATCTTGTTACTTTAGGTTGAATCTGTCAACATGTTAGAATGTTGTGCAATGGTGCAACATACACATAATAATTCTCCTTAAACACATTAAAACTGAAGTACTTCTATACCAAATATTATGGAGAGAAAGTGTAGATGGTTGTGTTTAAACATAAGGAGTACAAGTCAAGCCTATCTGAGAACGAACAGTAAAAAGACATTTGTACTGTTTTCTGCTGATGATTACATTTCTGTGTTGTACTGAGTATTTTGTTTCTCACAGGAGACAAATTGTGGAGATACACAGGCTTCAGGCTGGACCACGGCTTCCCCAGGCGCTTGTCCAATATTCCAGCTAATATTGACTCAGCCTTTTACTTCAATAAGAACAAAAAAATCATCTTTTTCAAAGTAAGCTAAAACAATGAGAATCCCCTCCAGTTGTGTGTGGACATATGTTTTTGCTGAATATCTGCCGTAGCTGCCAGTGAATGATTTGCTCCTAATTTCAGGGCTCTGGATACTGGCAGTGGGATGAAATTGGACCAACAGACTTCAGCTCGTATCCAAAACCTATTGGGAAATTCATCCGCGGGGCACCGAGTGACAGTGATGCTGCACTAACATGGAAAAATGGTTACATATATTTGTTTAAAGGCACACAGTACTGGCGTGTAGACCAAAACCAGCAGTCAGTAGAGAAGGCCTATCCTCAGGACACCGCCTCACAATGGATGCAATGCGATAACTGAGCCACCAGGGGGAACCAGGGCTCTCTGAATCAAACATAACACAATGATGCAAAATGTTAAGAGTGATAGAAGCTTATTTATTTCAAACAGTTTAAAAATGATTACACCTTGTACAAATCTATTCTGCAGGGAAATATTTTGCACAATGAATTCAATTTAACGACAGAGTGAGAGAATACAGGATTATAATGTTTCAGTTTTGCGGCGGTGGGACAGTCATTGCAAAAATATCCAACTGTATCAGGCAAAAAGACCTTATTTTTGTGAGATTCAGTAGGATTTGATGTTATGGTTCACAGGTAAGGCATCTATGTTACATTCCTGGAATAATAATCATAAGTGCACATAAAGTTTGACATCAGTCTGTGTGGACTAATGAAGCACTAACAAAAACCCATATTTTACCCACTCAGGTGTTCCTGCATTTTATCTGACCTCCTCACAGCTTGTCAGTATTTGACTGACGTTTCTTATACTCTCCTGCACTCCTTAATAATTCATAATAACACCAGCACTCTGGCTACTTCAGCTAATTCCCACAGTGGCCCCAAACAAATTTAACCAGAGTAAAGGTCCATTGCCAGCCAGAGGAAGTAAAATCCACATGAGTGCAAGGGCCTATAAATATTGTTGTACCTTTAACACACAAAAAATGCAAACACACTGTAATATTAAGCTGTTCTGTTGTTGTAAAATTAGTCGTATATAATATAGTCACCTTTTTTCTTAAGTATATCCTGAATTTGTATTGCATATGATATTGTGAATTTCCTGTTACGCTGTCACATCTACACGTGTTTGAGATCTATGTATGAATCCAATAACATGGAGTCACTCCAAGATCATTGTAGTAGTATTTGCGTAATAAAAGGTTGCTATGCTATTGTGCCATTTTGAACAATTAAGGGGATGTTTAATTATCAGATACACAGTTCTCATTGATTCCTTCAGACTGTAAACACAGGCGAGGCAGCAGTCAGAGGCACCATGGAGCCCGTCTCAAAGTCATAGTCAATTAAAGTGTGTGTGATAGTGCTGATGCTGCTGGTGGACGAGCCTGTTCCCATCTGGCGCTCCTGAAGGCTCTGGAGATAACTCTGCAACGGCAAACAGGAGACAGACACATTTATATTGAATGTACTGAATCATCTACTGTAATTACTCAACATGAGGCATTTTCGCTTTTCTTGTACAGTCACGCACAGGAAATTAAAAAAAATACTAATTATCAAGGCTAGAATATTTAATGGCTTTTGAAGACATTAACACTGATGGCTGTTACGTTTTAATCTAAGATAGTAGTGCAAAGATTAACGAGTTAATTGATTAGCTGTCTAGTAACTAATAACTGGCAACAATTGATAATTAATTCATTGGTTTGGAACATGTCTAAATGGTTCTTTTTATCCTCAGTGGGTCTGTAAGGTGACATTTAATACACATAAACTATAAGTAATATGAGTTATGTTGTATTTGAATTATTCATGCTATTACATCAGTCCTTGAATATGTGTTTGTCTTTTAAAGAAATTCAAACCAACGGGCTGTGATGTTTTAATCTATGATAGAAGTGTGAAGATTAATCAGTCGATAAATTGGTTTTCAACTGATAATTGGCAACTGTTTTGATAATTCATTGATTGGAAAAACATTCAAATGGTTTCTTTTCTCCTCAGTGGCTCTATAGAGTGAGATTTAATATGTATTAACTTTAAGTAATGTACTTACTTACATTGTATTTGAATTATTCATGCAATTATATCAGGGCCAGAATAAGCACTTGTCTTTAAAATACATTAAAAGGTATTGGTTGGAACATTTTAGTCTAAACTAAAGGTACAAAAAAATAATGAATTAATTGATAAGTTGTCAACTAATAATAAGTTGGCAACTACTGATAACTGATTCATCAATTTGTAAAAGTCAGAGTTGTTTCTTCTCTTCTAAATGGCACTGTAAGGTGAGATTTAATATGTGCAAGTAATGCAAGGAGTTATATTGTATTTTAATTATTCATGCTATTATAGTCATTATTATGAATTGGAACATTCAAAAACTGCAGTAGAAGTGAGAGGTAAGCCCTAAAAAAAGGATTTGATTGAACAGAAAGGGGCACTACAATTGAAATGACATTATAAGTGTATAAAGTGGAGTCTGCTTTTGCAGTGCTGGGTTTTTATCCACTCATTCAGTTATGTTGCACATCACATACCCCATATTTCTGTACGTATTTAATATCAACTTAGTCTTAATTATTCCCCAAACTATCACCTGACTGACCACAGCCTGTAACCATCACTATGTCAAATCATTACTTGGCACACTATAGCATCTTTTATGTTATGTGTCCCTTATGCAGCCCCAGAGTCTGCATTAAAGACTGTAACAGAGGCACATAAAATATAACCAAGTAACAACAACAACAATATGTTCCAGACAAATGAAACAAGTGTAAAGAAAGAAAAGACTTTTTTTTTTTTTTGGGGGGGGGGGGGGTGTTCAAGAATAAAGAATTTTGATAGGAAGTTGTTTTAGTATTTCAACCAATTCTGTTACTTCATATTGTTGTGGAACCTCAACTGTTTGTCCTTGGTTTCTATCCTAATAGACATAGAGAACAGATCTTTATAAACATGTGTTTTTATAAGCTAAGAGTAATACATGTAAATGTTCAGGTTGACCAAGTATTAGACGATGGCGTAAAGAAGTGTCCCTGTGTTTACCTTTGGAAAAGTTTATGTAACTCAAGAAGAGACGAGAAAGATTTAAAAGTATTCGAGGTCCATTTCTAAGCTATTTAGGGACAAAGATCTTTCATAAATGTTAGATGTGGGTGGATAAGGGTGTTTTTTCTTTTCTTTCTTGCTCTTCCTTTTATCTTTTTGCAACACTCATGTCATGAACTGATAAATGTTAGATACTGTTAATGTGATGTGTATTTATAAGTGCATAATGTGCCTTCTTTAATACTATAGAAGTGTGTAGCATAAGTTCACACCTTGATAATTATAATTTTTTTTTGCCATTTGTCATTTTTATCATGTAATGAATTATATGCTTTACTAATTTATCTATGTATATGTTTTCTTTGTAAGTATATTGTTAATTTTAACTCAATTTTCAATTACTTGTTGAAAACTCAATAAACATGTTGTCGAAAAAAGAACAACAACAAAAAAAAACCTTAGTGGTAGAACAGTAAATTGAATATCTTTGGGTTATTGGGTTATACGAGACATTTGAGGGCATTATCTTTCACCATTTACTGTGATGTTATAGTCCAAATATTCAATTTATCCAGAAAATATTTTACAGATTGAGCTACAGTAAAAGTAATCATTTTTTATGGCTCTAATCTGAACCACTGACCGGTGCTAAGACGTCTCCTGCGTAGCGTTTCAGGATCGGAGGCCTGCGTTGGCGATAAGTATGAGGTCTTCCCCTTGGCTCTCTGTAATTGTGCTTTTTGCTGTGTTTCTTGTGCTTTTTGTGTCCAGCTGGAAATCATCCAAAAACAGAGGCAAAAACACAAAGGAGTTATTTGCTTTTAGGGGTATATCTAACATGAAAACAGTGCAAAAGCACCCCAGCAGTAACTCACCATCTGTGTGTGATACTCCACTGGCGGTGAACTTCCACTGCACTATCACACCTATCAAACTCAGAACAGGGCAGATCCCTGTGGTCGCCCAGTTAAACCAGCACAGAGGGCGAAGGTCAGCCTGACAAAGCATATCGTACACCTGATCCAGCAGAGCAAATGTGCCTATCATGTAATCCACACACAGCATCACAGTGGTTGCTCCGAACACAGATGTGTAGATGATGGTGAACAGTTTCTGCCACTGAAGGGTGAAAACAGCAGTGAGGACGCTGGCAGCCAGAACAGCACCGAGTGGGGCCCACACTGGAGTAAGGCTGTGAAACTGTCCCATAATAACAAGGATGGAGACGCAGAACAGGCAACCCAGCTGTAAACCAGAAAAGATGAGTCCCATAGTGGACACCAGCATGGTCATTAGTCCACAGAGCACACCCACGCCCAGGCCGATGCCTGCCTTGGTCTCCACACTCAGCTGAGAGTCCAACACAGGCTCCTTGTTGTACAAAAGAAGAACAGCCGCTGATCCAAACATGAAGCCAGAAAAGAACATGACCATCTTAAAGCAGCGGTATCCTAAGAGGTGAATAAGATTAGAAATGTGGTTAAATGTGTCTCAAATCCAAAATTAATTCAAGGTTATTAGACATTACAAACAATGTAAATTTATGCCCATTGTGACATTTTACACCTTTTACAACCTTTTAACATACATGGGTCAGTACAAGGAACAGCAATCAGCTATAGAGAAAACATTTGAACTGAATAAACAAATAATAAAACATAAAAAAGAAGTCTAATGAAAATATCACTAATAATTACAATCACAACTAACTGTGTTTAGTAGTTGGACAACATAGGTGAGGAAATGACTTTGAGAAAGACTTTGAGAAAAAGGATGAACCAATACATGTAATTAAAGCTCGAGTTAGACAGCAGTATTCATTTGGGCAGAAATTCCATGATAACCTTTAAGTATATTGCCACCGTTCTTTTAACTGGTAAATTGCTCAATACAGTCCGGCTTTTTTTTTTTTTTTTTTTTTTTTGTACCCAGGCCAGGCATTTATGAATAAAATCTTTTTAAAAAGAGGTTAAAAATCCAACCTTTTCATTGTTTTACAGATGTGTGTTTTGTTGTGTTCCATGGGGACTTTTGTCTGCAGTACCTCAAATGGCCACTGGGGGAGATCATTCCATTCACAGGTGTTTTATCACATTTGTCAGAGCACAACATGGCTGCTCCTCTAACCAGGACATTCTAGCTTGTTTTTATGGCCATCATCCATCTTTACATTCAGTTTATCTTTAGGACCAAGAAGAGGAAGGGTGTGTATTTTCAGATCCAATGAATAATTATTTTCTTTTCCTGATTTCTGCCTGTTAAGGTTTTACATGTGATCATTTCAACTACAATAGATAGATAGATAGATAGATAGATAGATAGATAGATAGATAGATAGATAGATAGATAGATAGATAGATAGATACTTTATTAACCCCGAGGGAAATTCAACAATTCAAGAGCCTATGATATGAATATCTACAGAACACTCAGGACTTGTGTGTCCTACTGTGAGGAGACAGATTTTGACGATACATTTGTATTAAACATGAGCCTGAAGCTTTTAGTCCAACAGTCCTCACAGGCCCCTACACGTCATCACTGCAGCCGCTCACACTGTGACGGCACTGAGATCCAGAATCACAGTGATAAAAGCACTGACTGCATGATCCTGTCGATGTTGATGCTTTGTTGACATATGCATGAAAATCACTAAGTTTAATTTTTTTCTTCTATCATGAATAAATCAACATTCTGACACCCTTTATATCAAATTAGATTACATAACACAAGTAAAACAGCTGTTTTCCTTCAAATAATTGCACATATTCAATTCCTTGCAAAGGATTCAAGGCTAATTTATTCTGTACGAGCATTTGGAAACATAGACTTTGACAACCTGTCTGTGTGTTTGCATAATGTCACATGTTTTAAAGAGCAGGTCGATGGGCCTCTTAATCAATGTCACAGTTTGTTTTCATTGGATTTGTGTCTGCATGTGTTCATAGAATAAAGGTATGTTAAATTCCATACTGCTTTTTTTTCCACAAGTGTTACCTGGCATGAGTTCAACAGCAGCTCTATCATCTGGATTATAGAAGTTTTACACAACTATACAAAATCACTGTTGAATTGGGCATGAATATTTGTTGGTTTCAGACAGTTGAAACCAGTGAGATGTCGGCCCTAACAGGTGGTGTTTTATATACGCTGCCTCTGTCAAAATCAGACAAGGAATCTCCATCTGCCTACTCCTGCTCTGGGCTTATCCAACCTTAAACCCTGGCATCTTCCAGACACCTGCCACTGTGGGTTTAAAGCATCAGGTGAGCTAATAAAATACTCTGACTATATAACAACTCTGTGCTCAGGGAAAATGAAAAAGAGTGCATTGTTTAAGAACTTCTGTCACATTATGTTCATTTAACCTCTTATGTCAGTGGTGGTAAATACATACCAAAAAAGCAGTAGATGAGTCCAAATGAAAGGCACACAGAGCAGACAATAGATGGGATGACTTCATACTTAATATTAATCTCAAGTGTGCATATGTCCACTTCAGCAAAGCCAGGCTCCTCAGTCGCATAAAGTGAAGTGACTGCCATCTTAGAGGATTATTACTGTAACTGTGAATCCGCTTTGTTCATTGAAGGGTAGAAGCAGGAAAGTCCTGCATGTGGCGTCCAGGGAAAGAGGAAGCTCCTGAATGAAGAATGAACACTGAACTGTTTCCTGCTCTGCACCTGTAAACAGAGAAGAGTGTCATCATCTCCACTAATGCAGCTTTTCCTGTCTGATATCTTAACTTATGTATCACCATGAGGACAAATGTGCAAAAAGAAAAAAAAAAAAAAAGACTTTGATTTTATTTGGCACATTCCATTTCTCAAAAATACACTTGTTGGAATAAGTGTGTGAGAGGATGTCGCTGTAGTTCCCAGCTCAGGAACCAGAGAGGGACACGGGGGATCCCCTTTGAGTTTAACGTTCCTTTTTCCTGGTTCTTTTGTTCAAGAACAGGATGCAGATGGGGAAATGACCTGGTGGCTTGGTGCCATTGTCATACACACTTATTGTTCTGGACATGGTGGTTATGGACCCTGTTTACAGAGCAATTCAATGAAAACAAGCACCTGGCAAATAACAGGACATTCTAATGCCTATTGAGGAACAAAACACCTGAAATAAGTCAATATAAAGCATGTTTTACCTTAACCAAAGTGGAAAAAACCAGCTAAAAAAGACATATCACACATTTACTTTCTTCTTTTGTCTCATCTTCTACTGTCTAGCTTCACTGTATTAATGTAAGACCTTATAAGCTGTTCAGGCAGATCCCACAGTGTGCAAATGGACTTAGAGGAGCTTTAGCAGGTGGGTGATCCTGCTGCCTGTTTATATCAGCTCCATGTCCTATCACAGAGGTGAGTGTCTAAGTACTGACAAACAAACTCACACTTTCTAATGGGAATCTGTTAAATAAAAAAAAAACAGGATGTTCTACAGAGGATGAAAAACAACCAAAGTAATTCCACTTTTAATTGGTTTATTATGCTGTTATGTTGTTTAAAAAATAATAAAAAAAAGATTATTTCATCTTATTTACATTTATATTACTGTCTGCAAAATCAGTGATTTCTTTGCAATGTGCAATCATAGCAATCATTTCAAAACATAATAACTTAATATAATGAAAAAGTAGTTACTGTTGCCTACCTGGAATGAGACATATCTTCACAGACTAAAAGTGAGTTGTTTCATGGAAGGAGAACTCACTTCGTTGGAGTCTAATTTGTTAGCTGTCAGGAGTTGGTCTGTACGACAGTGTTGTTTCCTCTGAGAGCTGTGGGTGCGACTCAGCGTCCGATGCACTAAGTTGTTCATCTGTGCTCATGTGAACAGCTGACGCCTGACTCTGAGGGAGAGGCCATCTGCCCCCAGCGACAGGACGAGGCTGCTGCCAAGTCCAAGGCTGAGCCAGCTGAGAGTCCACTCTACCACAGCCTGGACTTCAGCCCCATGTTGTCACATGTGAGCTTACTTCTCTCTGGACGCTTTTCATTAATGTGGTAGCGGCATATTGCTTTGGACCCTGATTTAAATGTTTTTGCACATGGGAGTCTCCAAAAGAATCTTGTTTAATCCCTTCATTTATGTGTTGTATTTTTTTTGTATTTGTGTTGTGTGTTTAGTAGCAGTAAGATGTAGATCATGTACACTGTTGGCCATAAAATTGGAATAATTTTGTTTTTTATTCCTCTTTATACACATCGGTAATCACTGTTGACCAGGTACAATGATTACATACACAGAGTCCCAAATACACTTTATCTATCAAGAAAAAAATCACATTATCATAATTATTACATGAGAAAAGAAGAGATATTTTATTCCAATTTAATGGGCAACAGTGCATAAGTTGAGTGTTTCCTCAATGTCTCATGTTTTTTTTTTTAATTTCACAGATCATTTAACCCATAAAGACCCACTGCTACGTTCGTGACACTTCCAAAATATTTTTTTCTCTATATTTAACCTTTCTTAAGTGATTTGTCAACATTTATTATAAAATATCCTCTGTATTTTGTGGTTTTTCAGTGTAAATCCAGTATTTTCAAAAATTTACATCACTGATCATATAGATGTTCATTAAAACTCAGATTAAAGTTGAGGGTAATTATATTAGAAACAGGAAAAACTCAAGAAAATGTTATTTTTTCAGCAAAGATATCAATAACTTAACATAAAACAAAAAAAAACAAAAAAAAAAAAGAATCTCCATCCGCTGTCATTAATCCAACTCCATGGGTAATACTGGTGAATTAATGTTGTAGAAGATGATGTGTTTCCATGTTCACTACGGAGCCTCCGAACGTCCATATCTGATAACCATGAAAAGATGACAAACTGTAATGTACATCAATTATTTACATGTATTGATAGAATTAGTGGATCAGAAATTATTAAACATCTTAGATCAATAGATTTTTTTGGTTGCCAGTGAAGGTTGGGGTCTTTATGACTGAATATATGAGGCTACCACCTGCTAACTCCTGAGGCAGGACAGGGACATGACGTTGTAGATATGTTGAGGAGGGCACAAATTTGCGTGGCAAGGAACAGGGCGCATGTGGAAGGCCAAACGTGCTGGAATCCTTCAACTAACAGAAGTGTACTCCTTCAATTAAAATCCTGAAGTGTAAAACCCAAATCTTGACTCACTGAGCAAATTTTGCCATCCATTTTCAGTTTCTCACCGATGTGTGAAACCTTTATATCGATGATAGGGGGTTAACATATACTTGTTTTTTTTCCTGTTTTATATATGCAAGTAAAAGACCAATGGAACTTGTCATCCATGGCGACAGATCTCATATTAAGCCTTACACTTCCATGCACAAAAGACTTTTATTTTGCACAATTCAAATTAGTGTTGTTGACTGAAGCTTGAAAACTGATTCAGAACACTGGTGTCAATCAAGGGACAATTACATGGTCAATAAACACATATGTCCACAGAATCTACTTTTTTTCTGATACACCCTGAATATTTTGCATTAAACACAGATCCACTGAAATGGAAGAAGCCCAAAAGTAGACATTTTACAGATCATCTAAGTTCTCCTCCAGGTTAAGAATCTTAATCCATAAAGACCCAAACAGCCATCAGAGACCAAAAGCATCTACTGATGTAAATGTTTAACACCTGTTGTACCATTAATCCTATCAATATACGGAAATAATTGGTGTAAAATGCAGTTTGTCATCTTTTCATGGACATCATAAATGACCCATTTTGATGTTCAGTGTCTCCGTAGTGAACATGGAAACACTGTCATCGTCTACAACATTGATTCACCAGTAAAACCAAGATAATTTCATAAATGACAGTGGATGGAGACACTTAGTTTATGTTCAGTTAATGATATATTTTGTTGAAAAAGTCACTTTTTCTTCAGTTTTCTTTGAAATATTAACCCTCAATAACCCTGAGCTTTTATGACCATCTACATCAGGGGTGTTAAACTCATTTTAGTTCAAGGGCCACATTCAGCTAAATCAGATCTGCAGTGGGCTGAACCAGTAAAATAATAACATAATAATATATAAATAATGTCAACTCCAAACTTTTCTCTACATTTCAGAGCGAAAAAAGTTAATTTACATTATGTGAAAAGGTTTACATCTACAAACTATCCTTTAAAACAATGTGAGTAACATTAACAAACTGAAAAAAATAAGTGTAATTTTAAAAATATTCTGCCTTAGTTTATCATTTACACATTTACATTATAATATAAAAAATACACACAACATTTAGTAACAGGCAGAATATTTTTAAAATTGTACTTACTTCTCTTAAGACATTTCAAGTTGTTCATATTTTTTCAGGTTATTCACATTTTTTGCAAAATTATACTTTGTTTTAGTGTAAATACATGAAAATATTTACATTTACTCAGAGAAAAATTTGGAGTTGTCATTATTTATATGTTACTATGATAGTATTTTACTGGTCTGACCCACTGGAGATTGAATTAGTCTGAATGTGGAACCTGAACTAAAAGGATTGTTAATGTCTTAATGTAATTTTTGCATTTCACTAATTCATCCTAAAGGCTGGACTGGACCCTTTGGCGGGCTGGATTTGGCCCCCGGGCCACATGTTTGACACCTGTGATCTACATGATCAGTGAATGAAATATAGAAAAATACCTGATTTTCACTCAAAAAAAAGGTAAAATACAGTAGATAATATTATAATAAATGGTTATAACTCACTTAAGAAAGAAGAAGAGAGAGAATAGTAATAATTTGGGAACTGCTACAAAACTAGCACTGAGTCTTTATAGGTTAATCCCTGATTTGGACACATTTATTCTATGATTGTTTTCACCTGCATGATGGTATAAAAAAACATATTCAACAGTGTTTACAAACCAGAGCTTGGTTTGTCTTTTGAAGGGATATTAACTCTGTCTACAGTCAGACATTACTCAGTGATGCACTTGCTCTAAAATGGGGGATAAGAGGATGTCCATGTGTGAGCCACTGCGACAGACTCTGTGAACAGCCACCCACTCCTTCTATAGATACAAAATCAAAATATCATTTCCTGTGTGGGGAGAGATTAGTCCAACAGTGTTTGGTGAGAGGGGTTTGACACACTGCTGTACCCTGCAGCCCATATTCAACATGATAATCTGTTATTTTCCAAACACTTATGCCTGGAATACTTAAAATGTGAGTAAGGATTCTCAGCTTTGGCCTCATGATTTCCACCCATATCGCCTCCAAACATGATAATAGGAGACACTGCAGTATATATTTAAGAAACAATTACAGGAGACAATTTAAAATGATGTTTCCTGCTTTAGTTGGGAATAAAACAGCTTTTGATCAGAGCCTTAAATGTGTTGTCAGTCAAGACTAATTGACCTCACTTCCTGTCACCATTTGAAGTATGGTTGAATTACAAAAAGCAAATTAATGACGGTAGCTGATTGTCATATAACTGCAGGGCAGTGAGCTGCAATAAGGTCAGCAGATCCAGCAAAATGGAGCCTGTCTGGCAGAATTAAATGCCTCTAGTGACGGCTGTAATGAAGACTGTCTCATCCTTGTGTCCTTTCATCAGTCACGTCTTTCTTTTGTCCACTTCAGTTCATCAGAGTTGGCAGCTGACTGAAAACTGAACAAAGCCATGTGAGACGAATGACCAGAGGCATGTTTAATTTATTTTAAAGCAGTATTGTGTAAAGGTTTTTATCGAAATGATGTGAAGTGTGTGTGTTGTTGCCATGTTTTATGTTCGTCTTTCGCTCCATTTGCTGCCTTTTTTTCATTCCAAATCGTCCATTTCTTTCTGTTTTCCTTAACCTGTTTCTTAATGTCTCAATCTCCTCCCAAAGGAATAATTGACGCAACAGTGACTCATTTTATGTTTTTTAATATAATCCTCCTCTGTCTCTTCTATCCATGTTTCTCGAAAACAACACAGATAAACACTAATAAACACAGAGGGAAAAAATGAATATATTATAGAAACAAACCCTCCGAAGACATGTAAAATATTACATCAGACTATCGATGGCCCAGTTGCACCTTGAAAAATCAAAACATACAGTTTATCGATTCATGAAGCCTTTCTGTGTGTTTATGGCGGCTTCAAGCAAGGAGTATTGACTATTTCGCTTCAATAAATATGTTTGAAATAATATATATTCTCACTTGAGTAGACTGGAGACCCATTAAGGAGGGGAGTGGGCTGTGACCATGTTCATTTATTTCTGTGAGTATTATTTTTTCATATCCATGCAACATAAGCAGTACTACACAGCTTGGTCCTTTTTTAACATTTTTTTTCATTAAAATGATATAGTTATACTGTAAAATAAACAAGAACTGTACTTGTACTTGTCATCTAATGCTGTTTCTTATCTTCCACGTGACATCCAATGATGCCAGTCATAAAAAATCATGATATTTATGCTTCATTAATATTATAGACTGCATGTGAAACCAAAAGCAAATACAGACACCTCTCTAAAACGATTTGCACGTTCACAGATATACAGTATGTACAGTCAGGCTTCCACTTAACACACAGGACGTATTCATGATCACTTTCAATTACTCTATATATTAGGGGCAGAAATTATCATTCAAAAACATGTCCGTCACTGATTGAAAATGTACAGAGGATGCATGTAATTAATTTAAGAAATATATGCAGGTCTCATGTCTTAATTAACATATTTCTCAGAGCTTCAGTGAGCATTACATATTTTAGGATCTGCACATGGAAGCTCTTAGAATGTAAAACTGACTAAAAACCAAGCAGGGAGTGAGTTCAAAGTACAGCACAATGAGCACCAATCAATTTACCAATGTTTGCTATAGTTGCACAACATAACAATGAAAGCTTTTTGCTTGTATTGATGGATTAATTTATTTGGAACGCATCATAAACCAAGCTTTTAGACGACTGAGTTCCTTCAATTGAAATTGGATTCAGAAAACCTGTTGCTCGCACTGAATATGAGTTCCCCATGTTACATAAATATCAGAGCAAAACACTATTGAAATTCAGTTCAGTTCAACTTTATTTATGAAGCGCATTTCATGCACAAGGCAGACTCAATGTGCTACACAACAGGTATATAGCATAAGAAGCAATCAAAAAAAAGAGAGCAAGTGCAAGTAAAAAAGCAATCAAAAAAAGAGAGCAAGTGCAAGTAAAAAATCATATGTACACACACTTAAAGTCACACATGCACATACCCACACAACCACACATGCGCACATGCACACACAACTCAACAGAACACTGTCAAAAAAGGTACGTTTTTAACCTGTTTTTAAAAATGGCTACTGATGTGACAAGTCTAACTCTATCGGCTAGGGTGTTCTATTTTTGCTTTTGAAATTAAATAAAACACATTTTATACAGAATAAATGGAGGAAAGGTCTTTATAAATTCAATTCTGTTAAACATACACACATTATTAGTTAAAATACAATACGTGTACCTGTCACATACAGTATGGTTATGTTATCATTTACAAACTTTGAATTTTGTGCCCTTTTGTGTTTATATAAAGTAGTCATAGCAGTTTGGTTTGGACCAGGTTAACCCAGTCACTGTTATATTTTAAATGTTCATTGTGTGATATTTAGTAATATTCAGTTCCTGCAAACACAGAATTCCCTGAAGCCATTGGTTGTTTAATCCTATTTTTTTTTTTTTTTGAATGGGGGGGGGGGGGGGGGGTTTTGTTTTCTCAGATAAGAACGCAAGAACTGCACTTCATACTAGAATGTTGCAGATGATAGAAATGCACCTTAATGCTGGATGGAAACACTATAAAAAGAAGAGGAGTTCTCTTTTGAGCTGTTGTAGAAACACAGCATCATGATATGTATAATATGAACATCAACACACTCCCTCTGTAAATATCAACAACTTATTCTAAAGTAATTAAACATAATAATCCTTATCTTCAGGTGATTATAGATGAATTAAATCATAATTATGAATACTATACTCTATATCTGCAATTAGATCTTCCTAAATGCCCATACTGTATATCTTAGACTTTGTGGTGATGTCAGGGTTCACTGTGCAGACAACAATAACATGTAATATGAGGTAAACTTTCCGTGATTTTCACATCAGATATGAAGATAAGACATAGTGAAATAAATCCAGAAGCTGTATTGTTTTAAAATCCAGAAGCCTACGTACCTGTTCCGTGAAGAACAAGCTCTTAAAACCACAATATAACCACAGCATGTTGAGGATTATATAAAGCAGGGTAATAAAATGAGGATTTGTGCTCAGCAACACTTATAACAAGATTTGTTGTTGGTTTTTTTTTTTTTACTGTTGACTTGTTATTTCTGTAGATGTGTGTATTCAATATACATGGTACAATGTTCATGCTTTACTGTAGTAAGTGTATATTATATCATATTTCCTCTGTACCGCAAAGAAATACTGAAAAACAAATCACTGAAATGAAATATATCCCTATATGGCTAAAATGAGTCCTAGTGTTGTAATATTTACTTAAAATGCCGTTAACTGTGTATTTCTACCTGGCTAACACTTTCACCTGCTTGTGTCACATCACTCAACAAGCTCTGCATCCTGATTTACATAAAGTTTCACTGAAGGACCCTCTGGAACAAATTAATTATAAAAACATACCAAAAACTAATAAACAACCCCCTCAGCACAGTTTAATGGGCTTTTCGAAACAACACAAAATACTCTAACTGGGCTTTGATTTTTTGTGTTGATATCAGAAAGACAAGTGCTCTTGAGAGATAATATTGCATAGTTTGGATGAATTATTCATCCTCATAGAACAACTGTGTTTTGCATCATCCACAGGGTTTAAAACATATTAAAGTGGCTGTTATCTGTTTCTAAAACACCTCCCATGATTTATTCATGATCTGTAAATCTTGCTCAGCGTGATGTGGCAGCTTTTATACAATTATTCAGTGAGGTTTTGTCTTGCTGACAGAGACTTTCATGATATATTTATGTCTATTGTGGAGATTCATTCATTAGTACAGTTACACAATAGTTTATGGTAAGAATAACACATACAGCTCCTTGGAGAATAACAACTCTGACCCTGTGCACCCTACAACCTGCATGTTTGGCCCATTTTCAGCTCATGTATAAGAACCACCAGAGTATCAGTGTCATTGTGACGCTGTGTGGCAGCTGCAGGTCCAGAAATCATCCATAATGGTGATGTTTACACTGAAACATCTAAGCTCTGTTTCTGTCCGAATGTGTGGTCCAGGATCAGGTCTGTGGCAGTAACAGCTTTAAGGAGCATTTGTATTTTAAAGGAGTGATATTTTTCTTTTTTTAAATGGAATCATGCATTTGAAAACATTTCCCTGTGGTCTACATAAACTGTAAATGCTATGCTTGGGTCTGAATTCTTCATTAATTAAGCTCCACAGGTCCATCTTCAACGCTATTTCTGAGTATTAACACCAGAAAGGTCATTTTGAGCGCTGGCCCTTTAAATGCAAATGAGCCACTTCAGGCCCGACCCCCTCCAGGTTGTTGACTGTGCTGCTCTGTCCTGTTCAACTAACGTGAACATTTTAGGTAATCGGCTCAAAGTTTGGACACATTTTCAGTTTTTACTATAACTGCTGCTGCTGACAAACAATTACAGTATGTCATACTCAGAGAAATGTTCTTCAGAAGTCTTGACCTTAAATGGGCAAATGTTGTGATGTAACTAGTTATAGAAGTAACAAATTAAGCAGGAATTAAATCGGGTTGCAGAAATCTACTTGATTTTTGCCAAAATGAGTATGAAGATAGCTTTGCAGCACCTGGAGGGTTCAAATTCAAACTTTTTGAACAATTAGGGTCCCCAAATACACAAATAAATGTACCAAAGACTAATAAAAGTGGGTTTAGCAAAATATGACTCCTTTAAAGTAATTTAGTTTAGTTTAATTTAATTTAATTTAATTTAGTTTAGTTTAGTTTAGTTTAGTTTAGTTTAGTTTAGTTTAGTTTAGTTTAGAATATCTCCCCAGAAATTCTAAAACTAAAACCTATAAATACTAGTAAAGTATTCAGAATACAATTTTCTGATGTTTGTAAAAGATGTCAATGAGTTGCATTTCAAAGATGTAGTATTGTAAGCCAATTTAATAACAGCCAATTTGTCACTGTGAATGTGACCACTAGAGGGAGTAGTGGGTCACTCTGCTGGTCTCTCCATGGTGAGGAAAACTAATGCCAAAGCTGAGTTGATGAGATGAGCTGAACTGAGAAACAACTGTCAAAAAATGTGACGAAGTGTCAAAAAACAAACAAAAAAACCCCCATCACTCCAAAATTAAAGAATTGTTGCTGAAATCACAGCATTTCTTCCACATGAGTGAGTTTGATTATGAGGCTTATGAAGGTTTAAAGTTACTAAATAATGTTATGCTGCATGTTGATCCACAGTTCAGACTAAACTGTGATGGTTCTGACCTTGTTTAGATGATTAAAACAGATCTTTTGTGCAGCTCCTGACCACACAAACCACACTGAGGTGATCAGTGGTTTTACTGTGGGTGATTTGTGCCTACAAACAGAGCTAAGCTAAAAGAGCTATAATTCAGAGTTAAACTAACAGAGCTCTAATGTAAACTATCAGCTTATACAGCATGTGAAGAATGTAAGACAGAGGTATTAATTTGACCAATTTAGTCTACATTTCGACTGCAGACAAATGTGGCCCAAATCCAATTTTTTTGCTCATGTGTGACCTGTATCTGATCTGTTAAAGACAGTTTGAACAGCACAAATCCAATTTTTTTGAACAGCCAGGTTGCATTTATCCAACCTTTACGTCACAGAAATGCAACAAACGTCACAATTCTGCGTCCTAGGAGGAGAAGCGGTGGGAAAACCATACTTACTTCCATAAACATAGTGCGTGCCTGTGTGGTCATGTGTTGAATCAGTACCTCCTTTGCGCATGCGGGTCACTTCAGGGTCAGTTCATACTCAAAACTGATAGAAGCCAGATTTAATGTGCAATATGAACAAGCACACAAAAAAAATCGGATTTCACCAAAAAATCTGAAATGTGCATTAAGACCTGCTGTCTCAATGTAGCCTAGGTTTATGTGTGAAGGAGAAAATCCTAATGATACTTTAACACAGATTGGTTGGTTCATACCTGCTCCCTGTCATCGATAGTTTGGAATATGAATACAATATATAAACCATTTAAAGTGCAATGTGTACAAAGTGTAGCTAGGCCATCTCAATTTTTGGGGGGGGGTAGTGGATCATTGATGATGTTTACAGGGTGGGGAAGCAAAATTTACAATATTTTGAGGCAGGGATTGAAAGACAGTGTATGACCAATTAGTTTATTGAAAGTCATGAAAATGTATTTGCCACAAGAAAATTGACATAATAGAAAATGTTTTTATTCTATGTGTCCTCCTTCTTTCTCAATAACTGCCTTCACACGCTTCCTGAAACTTGCACAAGTGTTCCTCAAATATTCGGGTGACAACTTCTCCCATTCTTCTTTAATAGTGTCTTCCAGACTTTCTCGTAATAGTTTTGCTCATAGTCATTCTCTTCTTTACATTATAAACAGTCTGTATGGACATTCCAACTATTTTTGAAATCTCCCTTGGTGTGACGAGTGCGTTCAGCAAATCACACACTCTTTGACGTTTGCTTTCCTGATTACTCATGTGGGCAAAAGTTTCTGAAAAGGTATGGATAATAGTGTTAGGTATGATTATGACATCAATATATGTTTGGTTTCAAAACAATTGACGTAGTGCCTGGTGAGAAAAAACAACTAAATGTTCATTGTAAATTTTGCTTCCCCACCCTGTACAGATTTCTCTCTCATGAAATCAAGAAAGTCCTACAATGATCTGACAACAGGATAGGTTTGAGCATCCCTCCGACCCTCTCAAGGACTATAGTTTAGAAAATGAATGAATGGGTGAAACTCAAGCAAAACACATGCAATAAGAATAAATGAGCAGCACGGTGGCTAGTGGTGCACCTCCAACTCACACCAAGAAGGTTACGGGTTCGCCTCTGTGTTGAGTTTATCTGTTCCCCCTGCACTGTCCTATATGTCCTCTAGTTTCCCCCACCCTTAAAAACAGGTATATATCTGTTAACTCTCCTGTCAGTGCCCCTGACCACAGTACTGATGAGGATCTGGAGTTGATCCCAAAGTGCCTTCAGTGGGAGTTGACAGCTCCTAATGTGCATTGTGCTAATTCTAATTGCTAATGCTAAGTGATCTGTGCTTTAAGATGAGTAAAATGCAGTTAATAAAGTGAGTTAAACCTTTTACAATAACAACAAAAGTAACACTGCTACTTTTTCCCACCAGCATTAAAGTAACACCAGCAGGGGGCCAGGGCTCAGAAGGTAGAGTGGGTCATCCAATAGCCGAAGGGTTGGTGGTTCGAATCCCATTCTGTCACTCATGTGCTGTTGTGTCTTTCGGCAAGACACTTCACCCACCTAGTCTTCAGTGTCACTCACACTGGTGTATGAATGCGTGTGAATGTTTGGCGGTGTTCAGAGTGACCATTTGGCGCAAATTGGCAGCCACGCTGCCACCAGTCTGCCCCAGAGCAGCTGTGGATACAAATGTAGTTTACCACCACCAGAGTGAGAATGTGAGAGTGAATGAATAATGAATCAATAATGTAAAGTGCTTTGAATGCCTTGAAAAGAGCTATAGAAATCTAATCCATTATTATTAAAACTTGCAGCACTTGTTGATTTGGATTATTTGCTAAAAAGTAATTTTAAGTTGAGGTAGCAGTTGGAAAAACATCTTCATATAAACAGAAATTTATATTTGAGTGACTCACAGCGAGACGTGTAGGAACCAAGCAAAGAAAAAAATGAACTGCAACAATGTTCAGTTTTTTTTAAATTAAATCCAGTTTTCTTTTATTAAACTCATTAACTCTGAGTGACTGTGTGTAATAATCTCAGTCTCTAAGATGTATTAGTTTGTATGGTTGACCTGCAGTGACACAAATGGAGGATATGTATTTACTTTAACAAATCACCACACACACATCGTAGTGAATCTCTGATTGTCTGTGCTTGTTTACAAGTGTCAGCATTTGTTCAGAGAAAGGGGGAAATTATCACATTTACTGTAAAGTATGTAACATCAGTGAGGTAAAATGAACATGGAAGTGGCAGCGGTGGGGGCCACTAGACGCTTAATGCAGCAAGTGTGTGTTCCTGCCTTATTGACTCTTCCCTCCAGAGGTTTGCGACATCACTTTCATCATAAAAAAACTCATTTTCTAGAATGAGAACCAGGAGATTACAGCCTGCACCGTCGTCTCCAGGTGAAAACAAACATGTCAACATATAATTAAAAATTTTCAGATTACTGGCGCTAAATTTTGAGATGTGTTAATCCAGCTGCATTACATTCCCTAAGTGACGACAGTTAAGTGAATTATTATGCACACATTTTTACATTTATTTTATTCGCATCTTCAGAAGAAGCTTTAGTTTATGATTTGCTGAGATGTTTAGTCAGACTCAATCAACATTAACAAAGAATTTTCAGGAAGTGTGTGAAAGATTTTCACACACATCAGACAAATTGCAGTGAATCATTAATAGACAAAACACAGAAGAAAACTGCAGACTGTTTGTGAGCACGATTCAACAATATATTATTTATAAAAGAGGGGAAAAAGAGCAAAGGAGCTCATTACTGTGATTGACGCCATCTTATTAGAACCAATGAAGGAGGGAGATCATGCCTTGAAAAATCTCCACAGTCCAAGCTGGAAATTGATAAAAGGAATTTGTAATGCTGCATAATAATTATAGTGAAGAGCTGAGAAAGACCCAAGCTATTTTTTATGAGTATAATTCATTAGATCAAGGTACAGTATATAAATGAATGTATTAAGAAGCTCATTGGAATAATACAGAACAAAATATAAAAATATACAGAAAATAATAAAAAACTCAGATGAGTCTTAAGATACTTTACTGACTCTTCTGTTACTGATAAGAACAACAGTACAGTGAAAATGTCTTGTTTTAGCAAGTATTTAATGACCACACATGCATTTTCTCAGTCTCTGTGTCAAGACAGAGAACATACAACTGGGATATAAGGAAATATATAAGCAGCATTAAAAATAAAAACACATTTCTGGAAAAAATATGACTAAACAAGTGGTGCCAGGCACAACAAACCTCGCCCCTTGCACGTATTGTAGTTTATTTTGGCATCAGTCCAGCTGATGTCATCATGTCTATGTGTGTGGTGATGATAGCATATCACTTGTTTCTATGCATGTGCCAATTTCGAAGTAAACTGAAGCAAAATTGATGTTTTTATAGACATTTGAAATTTTGCCCATTATAAGTAAATGGGAGAAGAAAACAGATTTTAAAAATTCATAGAACATTTGAACTTTGACCAGCTTTTCCCAAAATGTGACCGCATCTTTTCTGGGTCATTTGCAATCTATAAACCACATTTGGTATGAATCCAACCAATAGTTTTGCGAAGACATTTTAAATTTTGCTCATTATAAGTAAATGGGAAAAAAAAAGATTTTAAAATTCACAAGAAAAAATTGAACTTTGACCTACTTTTCCGAAAATATAATGAATCTATTCTGGGTCACTTGCAATCTATAAACCAAATTTGGTATGAATTCAACCAATAGTTTTGCTGCTAGGATGTTACCAACCAACCAACCAAACAAAAAAACAAACAAACAAACAAACAAAAACAATACCCCTTGCCTCCCCTTGGCTGGGCAATTAGAAGATATATTGAGCATCTGGACAGAGAAAAGAATAAAAAACAGCCAACTGTAAAGAAAAACTGTCATTCTAATGGAAAGTGAGTATAATATACTGTAAGATTACTTAAGAGCTCATGAAAATCCAAGTTCACACTAAATACAAACATTTACCTGAACAAACTTGTTTGTGTTTAATACTGTGCATATATTTCCTGAAATTTCTTCTCATATCTTAATAAAGAGAGCAGGTTTACGTCTGTTGTGTATTTCTGCAGTTTATTTTTACATTATTTATCTACTGTAGATGACTTTGAACTTGTCAGCTTCAGACGTATTTTTTTTCTTGTATCTTAATAAAGAGACTGAGAAGTAAAGATGAATGCTCATGACAATCTTGCAAAAACTACAAAGCTAAAGGCAGCCTATGATTGTATTTGTAAGCAGAAAAGACTTACTGTTAAGAAAAGGCACCTGTCATGACACATTAAACATAAATATAGCCGTACACAGACTTGATAAATAATACAGTAAATGCAGGAAAATAAATTGCTCATTGCTCCATCAAACTCAGAGCTTTAATAGCAAAATAACAATTAAAACTGTAAACGTTTTACATTTGGGGTCTATGAACCTCCATCTGATCAGAGGCTGATCATGGAGCTACTCTTTATCACCATGATTTAATAGTCAAGCTGTTGAGGAGATGGGCTGGTACATTCTTTCTAAAGTTGAGATGTCTTAAGTTCTTCTGTGGATGCTTTTGTCTTCAGTGGTACACAGAGGATCACTTAAGGTGTAAATATAAGAATACTAGGGCAGCAAGGGATCATTATTTTATTTTATTGAACTTTATTTAACCAGGAAGTCCCTTTGAGTTTAGAAATCTCTTTTGCAACAGAGACCTGGCCAAAGTAGCAGCCATACAAAGTCCAAACTACATAAAACACATACATGATACACAATGACTATAAAACAGAATAACAATTATTTAACCAAAATGGCCTCAAGAAAAACAGTGACATCCCTCCTTTACAGCATTCTCCATGACACTTTTAAAATCATTAACAGAAATGAATATTTGTGGTTCAAGAGTGTTTTGAAGATTATTTCATGACCATGGTGCATGATAGAGGAAATTATCTTCAGCTATCATCATCATCAACCTTGCAGCATATTTTACTCATGTTACATCAGTAATCTAACAGAAAAAAGGGAAATTAAACACAGCATTCGACACAATTATTATGTTTTGATATGATAGAACATCTAGATGATTTTTGATAATGTTCATAAAATTTGTAAAAACAACCTCACCTCTCCCATGACATGAGCTCAAAAAAGAAACATCAATATCGTAACAATACTTTTTTCTTTTCCTTGAATAATTTGTTGTGCAAATTAAAAATAACTTAGATTTTTGCTTGAATAATGCAAACAAACTCAACAAGACTGCTCCCTGAGACTATATTTTTCTAAATAAAAATAGGAAATGCACAATAATCTTACAACTTTGACAATAAAGGTAGTGTTTTTTAGAACAACAAATAAATTTTGGTAACAAAGATGAACATTTTAACAATATCAGTGGCTGCAATGAGCCCGTCGACATTGCACATCTCAGAACATTAAAGCGCACCCTGTGCAAAAACAGAAACATTGCACATTTTTCTTTTCCAGTCAA
This sequence comes from Sphaeramia orbicularis, assembly GCF_902148855.1. Taxonomy (NCBI): domain Eukaryota; kingdom Metazoa; phylum Chordata; class Actinopteri; order Kurtiformes; family Apogonidae; genus Sphaeramia; species Sphaeramia orbicularis. The sequence goes on from NC_043963.1 coordinate 24,387,915, forward strand.
ATCCACGTCCGTTCTCCAAACCTAAACTCTTTGTTTAGTCTAGTGACAGATCACCATGGCAGTAGAATTGTTTGTTGTACGTCCCTAGAATGAGTCCAGGGCGCTCCAACACCAAAACATTAGTTCGACCTGCTACACGTTCTAACCCAGGGATGCCCAACTCTGGTCCTCAATAGGGGTGTGTATTGGCAAGAATCTGGCGATACGATACAAATCACAAAACTAGAATCACGCTACGATATATCACAATATATCACGATACTGTTAAAAAGGCAATTTCTTGTTGTTTCTTTTTTAAAATGATTATTTCCTTGAAGAACTGAATTACACCAGAAATATGCACAAATACGAAACACATTTTTATTTGATGACAACAGGATCTACGAGGGGGGGCTGAAAAGTCCATAGCCTGACTTAGAAGGAGTCATTCCACAGCAATGAAACTTGGCATACATTAAATTCAACCTCTCCTGATACTAACTGCATGGTTTCCTTCCAGATAAACCCACATTGAATAAATAATTTAGGACTTTGAAAAGAAGTACCAGAGACATTTTGTGAACCATCCATGGCACCGTGGTCTTACCAAATGTCTGCAGAAAAAGGGGTTAGCCCCCAAGGACATTCATGCTGACATGGTTGCTATAGGGGATGACGCTCCAGCTTTATCAACTGTGCAAAACTGGGAAGCTGAATTCAAGAGGGGTAGGGAGAATGAGGGAGGGGTGAAAAGCAAGCATTTTCATGAAATGTCTGTAGTGCTACTTTTCAAAACAAAAAAACAAAAATGAACCTCCACAATATCTGCATTTGAATAAATACCTAAAAAATATCGATACAGTACTTTTAAATATCGACACAATATTGCGAAATGAAATATCGCGATATATTGCATAACCGATATTTTCTTACACCACTAGTCCTCAAGGGCCGATATCCTGCATGTTTTAGATGTTTCCCTCTTCCAGCACACCTGACGGTTGTTATCAGGCTTCTGCAGAGCTTGATGCCCAGCCAGCATGTCCATGTGGGCCCCAGAAGGGTTACAATTGGGCTGCATATAAGGGTCCCATGTGGGTTTGTCCGCAGTTTCCAGGGTGGCCCCACATGTGTTTGCCCATATCAGAATCAGAATCAAAATTAGAATCAGAATCTCTTTATTGTCGTTGTACCATGTACAGCAAAACTGAGGTAAAGCTCTCCATTTCAGTGCAAGAATTTACAGACAGACAAAAAAATATCAGTAAAACAACAACAAATATCAGTAAAAGGCACCGTTATTTACATTAAAAAATAAAAAGTATTGCAAACTAAGATATTTGTAAAACATAGAATTTAAGTTGTGCAAATAACATGAGAAGTAGTGCAAATGACATGAAAGATAAATATCGTGGGATAAAATAGTGTCAAGAATAAATAATATAAGATATTCAGATCTCTGATTCTGATTCTGATATGGGCAAACACATGTGGGGCCACCATGGAAACTGCGGACAAACCCACATGGGACCCTTATATGCAGCCCAAATGTAACCCTTCTGGGGCCCACATGGACATGCTGGCTGGGTGGTAGGGTTATCATTTGAATCAGGTGTGCTGGACGAGGTATACATCTAAAACATACAGGATACTGGCCCTCAAGGACCAGGACTGGACACCCCTGTTCTAACCCAAAGAAAAAAAACAACAACCAGGAGTGATCCCATGCCCCCCCTGGCAAGCATTCATTCCCACCCCACAGTTTGAGAAACACAGAGTTAAATAGATTCAAATGAGTGGCTACATCTGTTTTTGACACTCAAGTTGCCTTTATTTTATTCATTAAAATGTGCTGTTGAATAAGTGACATGAAGTGCAATGACAAGATAATGAAATATACAGTTAAACAGATTTAATAACTGGCCTTATACAGTAGTGGTGTTTCCTGTTGTATATTGTGAGTGACATAATGATATACATGTTGAGAAGCTGCTGTGGTCGACTGGAGGAGGCAGCAGCAGTAACTTTTTGGCAGCAATTAGCATCACAATATTTTCTCCACAGTGTACCTGCTGTCAGGTATGGTGCACATCACCTGTGGCTAAAAATAACATCTTCAACCTCTGGCAGACATTTTTGGATCATCACCCTCAGTATACTTTCACACTATTAAAATATTTATGGAGATTTCTTTGGTAATTGTGTAACTGCAGAGTCTCCTTGGTCCTCCATTTCTAATCTATGAGTTTTACTTGCAGAGTTGTTTTCAACTTCTCCTTTTCCTCTGAGCTCATCTACATTCAGAGTTAAGGGGGAAGACCTACATGGAGGATTTCAGTCTTTCACACATACTTTGGAGCCAGTTCCTATAGTTTTTACAACTTTTCCAAGTGTGATGATGCAACCTGAAGGCTTCCCTGCACATACACAAAATATTGTCTTTTAGGAGAACAAGAAATGTCTTAAATCCAGCAAATAAACGTTCATTATTCTGTTCTTTTAATGCATTGTTGGGCAAATATTCCATAATCTTAAAATTTTTATGACTTGTTATGACTCTGTTTTCAGGCTGTAGAAAGTCCACCCCATTATGGCAAAATTTTGGTTAATTGTAAGTGTTTTCAGACATCTAGGGATTAAATGTGTGACACTTTTGATTATCAGTTGGTTTCAATTTCATCTTTATATTCAGTCTTTTGATTATAGGACAGAGAGGAGAGAGCTGCAAAGGTAAGAGGTGAATTGTAGAATTCAGTGCTTTATCTTAGACTTAAATGGAATAAAATAAATAGAGACTGTGGTTTAATGATTTAAGAAAATGATGTGTCATTTTTACTATTTTATTATTAATGGTTTTCAAAGAAATAGATGAAAACAGAAACAAACTGTTGTCATTGAAAATCCTTTGCAAGTCACATATGAGGAGGATCTTATTTTATTCAAGACATGTTGATTTGTGTTTGTTAATGATAATGTTGTATTTTATGAATATGTTGTTCAGTTTTTCTATGTCTTGGCTTGTCTTTATCTTATGTTGAACTTGAGCTTCATCTGCTGATATTTACAGGATCCCACAGTAAAACACATAAAGAAAGAAATAAAACATCATCACATGTTTTCATTTATCTAAACTTTAATTCTAAAGTTACCCTTTGAACAATTTGTCTAAATATACAGTTCAAGAGCATTTTACAGTACACTTTATTTTGACTCAGTTATTATTAGTGAAACATATTTTAAAGCCACTATTGATCAATACATTCACATAGTATATTCACAACACAGTTACTGCACTGATAAAAAAAATACCACAGTGTCCACAGCACAAATAAAACTATCCATAACAAATGAAAAAATGTACAGATACAACAAATGCTTCCTCCACTGGACAAGAAAAAGGAAAGACCAAAAGTAAGGGACAATCTGGAGTCAACCCCTCCAACTGTACAAAGGCTTTATTAGGAAATACTCAACGTGTTTGCGTCATCGTGTGTTAAGGTGAACCTCTTGATGCTCAGGCCGCTCACTTCCTCCTGCTCGGTGATGGGCTCGTTGCTCTCATGGGAGGAATCCTTCATGACACTGTAATATATGGGCATGTTGTACTCTGCAGCCTTCTCCTTGTCTTTCCCATTGCACTTGCAGAGCTTTTTAAATGCAACACGAAATTTCTGAGACATGAGGTTATAGATGATGGGGTTGATGGCGCTGTTGGTGTAGATGCACATCCGGCAGAAGAGCAGGAACCAGGTGTTTTGGTAAGGAGGGTCGATGAAGGAGTTGACCACCACTAGGGTTCGATAAGGCATCCAGAGCAAGGCGAAGAGGATGACCACCACGGCCAGCATCTTGGTTATCTGTCAGAGAAAACAGGAAGAAACAGAAAAGAGAGAAACAAAATACTGACATGAATATATTAACATACACACTATTAATTAAAGTGTATTCTGTTTGGATATCCTCAAATAGGCCTTTTCCAGAAGGGTGTATTTTGTGATTAAAACAGAGGATTGATGACTTATATCCTGGAGGATTCTTTGGACAGGTAGGTACCATATATAGACAATAAATCTAATTTGCTCATTATCCTGCTGGTAAACTCCTTATTATGGTCAGCTGTAATAATGAAAGAAGATCCTCTCTGGTAAGGATGCTTGATCTAAAGAAAGTCCACATTTCTGGTTGGAACAAGAAAAACACCCATTGTAAAACATTTTAACAGAGGATATCATCAGGTTTTTAGATATGAACAAATAACCTGATTGCTTCTTGTAATATATTAACTGTGAATGTGTTTTCTTATTACTATTATTATGAATTTTGTCTTAGATACTTTGACAATATTTTGTTTATGTGAATGTAGCTGATGACAATGAGACAAGACAAATAGATAGATAAATAGATTTAATCTTGGCTACAAAATAAATTTAGAATTTATGTTTATGTCATATTATTTTTTCTATTTTCATCTGTCATATCAGCAGTACACTTTTGTATCACAATTACAGTCACGGAAAAAAATTATTAGTCCCTCAAAAGTCATCAAAAACAATGGTTATACAATCAAATACTAACTCCTGTGTGTATCATGTGACTAAAACAGACAGAAAAGAAAACATGGAATGCCTAAAAGCACTGTTTTTGTCAGTACAATGCCATAGCTACTGATGTAAGAACTGAAGTGATTTTGGTTATTATCAAGAAAACATGGAAAATGCAAGATATCAGCTCTTAAATTAAACTTTATGAGCTATTTTTGTTGTTATCATTATATTTGTCCAAACAAATTTACCTTTAGTTGTACCAGGCATTAAAATGAACAAGAAATTGAATAAAACAAGGGTCGTCTAATAATTTTTTCCACAACTGTAAAAGTGTGCTTTAATGTGTGATATTTAGTGACACCTACAGGTGAAGTTATAAATTACAATCATGTGAATACCTGCCACTGTCACTGCTCAGTAGCTGCAAAAGAGCAGAAGTTCCTTAATACAGTCAGGCTTTGTTTGGTGCATTCTGGGCTTTTACATAAGGGGTTATTACCTCTGACATTCAAACCCAGTAAGTGATTTTAATGCACCATAATGGTGGTCATCACCTGCTATAAAATGAAAAAAGTAGAAGTAGAAGTGTGTTCAGAGCTAATGTAGAAACATGGTGGACTGTGACAATGCCTCCATTTCTCTGTAGATATTAGTGAGTGGCTAATTAAAGTAATTAAAATTTGTACATGATTATACAATTATGCACTAATGAAAACCTAATATTAATTAACTGAATATTATATTCATTTTTGCTTTTAGATCCTTTCAAATATTTCCTTTAATGAATGTGAAATAGAGATAAAATAAATGCATTTATTTGGATACCTTCATACACTATGAAATGTTATCACAATAAAAAAATTTCCCATCAGCTGATAAGGATAATTATGTGATCAATAATGGTCACATGCCAAAACAATACTTCTTTCTTGTTTCAAAGCAGATTTTTAGTCCTGAATGAAAATTGAAGAAATCAGATGGTTTTTTGGTGGTTTTAGATTCTGCACAACAAAAAAATCAGGAAGACAGAAAGGAGATTAAAAAAATGAAAAGACAAAAGTTATTGAACTGTGAAATGTGAAAAATTAATGATGATCAAACAAACAAACAAAAGAGGATGAGAACAAAAAACAAACAAAAAATAAAATGTAGACAAAGTAAAAGACAATACAGTTTTTACACAGATGTAACTGATGTCGATGTTAATGTAAATAAATTAACCATTAAAAATAATGAAACATCTTTATCAAAATAATGATTTCACAGTAATTATCATGATAAATCGATAATCATGATAAATATCGTTACTGCCCTTGTTTCTGGTACCTGCTTCCTGGCCGTCATCGCTCCTTTGGTGGCCTTGGCGTTGTTGTTGGCGTGACCCTGGTGAACAGACCCTCCTCCTGCTCTGTCGTTCAGGTGTGAGGGCAGGGGGCTCATGAACAGAATCCTTGCGATGAGCCCATAAAGCACCATGGCCACGATGAGAGGGATGACGTAGAACAGAGTGAAGTCCAGGAAGTAGATGGGCATGTAGAGGCTCCTGGAGACACGGTAGCCACAGGTGACCACGACGCCGTTGGTGTAGACGGTTTCATCAGTGTTTACCAGGAAGAACCACATGATGCAGTAGAGTGAGGTGAAGACCCAGACCATGGCTATGATCCTCTTGGCCCGGGACACTGTGCATATGAACTGTGCCTTTATGGAGTGACAAATGGCGATGTATCGCTCGATGGTGAATGCCATGATGGAGCAGGACGACACGTTGATGCCCAGGTACTGAAGGTAAGTTATACACAAGCATCCTGTGTAGCCGTAAATCCAGAAGGCGACAACATCGGAGATATTGGGCAGTCCGGCAGCCAGGAGTACAATGAGGTCTGCCACAGCCAGACTGACCAGGTAGCAGTTGGTGGGGGTCACCATGTGTTTGGTTCGCAGCACCACCAGCACCACCATGATGTTTCCAGCGATTCCAACCCCACAGATGAGCATCGTCAGGAAGATGGTGATGACCTGCTCCTCAAGAGGGTTCAGCGGCATCTCTGTCAGATTCAGAACCTGGGAGACGTCCTGAAGGATGGTGGTGTTGTTCTCCATGGTCAGTGGAGTCCTGAGGTCACAGTATGGTCGATCTTCAAGAGGAAATAGAAAAACTCTGAGGACAGAAAAAAAGAGGAAAACATAGGTTTGTATAGTACATCTGGTTTCTCTTTCTTTCTTTCTTTCTTTCTTTCTTTCTTTCTTTCTTTCTTTCTTTCTTTCTTTCTTTCTTTCTTCTTTCCTTCCTTCCTTCCTTCCTCCTGTTGTTCTGAAATCATTTTAGGACTGTAAAAACAGTCAAAATAAAACAATACAACATTTATTCCATTTAATATGTATACATTGTTTATATATTATTTATACATGATACACCACATTATTATTATTTCATTTATTAAAAATACTCTTAAATATAAATAAACTGTCCAGCATAAAGCAAAAAAATACTTTCTGATGAAAAACATGGTTGATATATGGTTATTTCTGTTTTTAGTAAAACTAAGACAGATAAAGGTTTTTCTTTCTTTCTTTCTTTCTTTCTTTCTTTCTTTCTTTCTTTCTTTCTTTCAAAACAACATTTATTGCATTTATCATTTATACATTATATGTTATTCATATATTACATTTCAGTTTGTTGTAAATACAAACAGCATGAATGAAGACAAATACTCACAAATATATACAAATTGTCATATATTATGCAAACAAATGAACAAATAATGAAATAAACACATCAGTTAGTCTGGACGTCTAGAGTAAGTCCACCCTGTGAAAGACCATAAAAGTAGAAAAAAGACTTATATTAATTTCCATAAATTCAGAAGTAGTTCCTTATGAAAAACCTTAACTATATATAATTATTTTTCTTTTTGGCAAGGTTTAGATTCTTTTCCCCCAGATACAAGGTTTTGTCTTTTCATTAAATTTCTTTTTTCAGTCAAGCACTTTATCAAATATTGTGTTTATTATCTATCTATCTATCCATCTTTCTTTCTTTTTTTTTTTTAACCTTTCATTGTTTTAGGTGCAAATATCTTCATCAAAGTATTTCATTTACCATAAATGAACCAAACATATGATGACGCTTATCAAAAATTTAAGCAAAAACCACAAAAAAAAAGACTAGAAAACAAGAAAACTAAGACACAAATGCAAATAGATATTGTCCTTGTGACATTGTCGACTTACCATTATTTGCAGAATGCTCCCTGTGTCACTGCAGCAGCATCACTCAGGTTCAATCAACCAAGAAACTCAGTTGAGTGCTCCGTCCTCCTCCGGAGTCATCCACATCTGCCTCTCTCTGTCTCTCTCTTTGCTTCTCACAGCCTCTTTTCCCAGCGCACTCCTCCCTCTCACATCACACACCATTACATCCACAATACACCGCCTCAAACAAGCACCGGCCTCAGAAAATCAATTCCACCTTCCATTCTGAGCCCTGAAAGTCATGTGAGTCTCTGTGGCCATGACTGTGAACCCTGCAATTAGTGTAAGAGCAGCTGGGGTGGCCCACAATTCAACACATCATCCACTGCAGTGACTGGCCATTAAAAGAAAATGATACTAATTATGAACTGGGCCTTTTTTTTGCCACCAGTAGATATAATTTAGTTAAGATGTCAGGTGTGAATGGACAAATTATTACTGGATGACGTGGATCTACTAAAACAGGCCACAGCAGCTCGTAAGATTCTTGTTATTTCTTTAAGATGCAAAACTTTGATCCACAAACTGCAAAATGTATGTCCACTGATTCTCACAAACCACTTGAAGCTTCTCTGACCCTCTATGGACAGGAATGCTGCTGTGAATGTTAATGCTGGACAGATGCGTGCATTTTAATAAATGACGGGTTTCAGTCGAAGAGTGTTCAATCCCATTTCATCAGGCTTCCTCTATGAATAGATAACAGCTTTACAGGAGGAAAAACCTGCACAACAGTTCAAGTCCTGGAAATTGTCTGCACATGACTGACCTCTAGCATGCCGAAGGGTGTGAACTAGCAAACATACCATGACACACAATGCACAGTTGCAGAAATATATGAATAATTCATGTTTTCGTGACAAGAAGTGTATCATCTTTGCACAGCCAGTCAAATCAAGAAGTGGACAAAATGTCAGGCTTATAAATAGATGACAAAGAGGTATTTCTATTATTATTCAGCCACGAAGTCTTAAAATAAACTCCTAAAGCCTCATGGGAGTTTTAAGTAGGAGCTTACTGATGAAATGCAAAAGACGTGTTCAAGGAAAGGAAGTGATTTTTCTTTATTTTTAGCAAGGACACACAGATTGAAATAGACTGGTGAATTACCAGAGGAGGAATTATTCAGTCCATTAAAGTTATCAGGGCCAGTATGGTTCAACAAAGTTTGATGTTCAGTCATATTCACTGCTCATTTCCTGTTTAGAGGACGAGCTCAACATACTCTGGTCTGTCACAGCACCACAGTGACATCTAGTGGAGGTCAAGGAAACAACCAGAGAATAATAGGACAATAATGAAACACGTGAGGTCTCAGTCATTCATTCATAAATATTCCCAGCACAAAGTGAGGAAATTCGAAGAAAAAAATATGGATGTTGTCAAAGACTAAACAACTAGATCCTGGTAAAGATTATTTGCAAAAAGCATCTTAACCCTTAAACCACGGGTGTCAAACTCATTTTCTTCCAGGAGCCACATTCAGCCCAATTTAATCTGAAGTGGGCCGGACCAGTAAAATAATAGCATGGTAGCCAATAAATAATGACAACTCCAAATTGTTTTAGTGCAAAAAATAACATTCACTTATGCCAATATTGACATTTACAAACTATCCAAACAAAAAGGATGTGCATAACCTGAAAAAAATGGAATTTGTTAAGAAATGTAAGTACAATTTTATCAATATTGTGCCTCAACTTATCATTTATACATATGCATTACAGATCAGATCTACAAAGGCACAAAACATTTTGTAACAAGCAGGATATTGTTCAAATTCCACTTAATTTTCTTAAGACATTTCAGGTTGTTCATATTTGTTCAGGTTATTCCTGTTTTATTGTTAAAGGATAGTTTGTTAATGTAAATATTTTCAAAATTTAATGTTTTTTGCATTAAATCAAAGAGAAAAAAGTTGGTGTTGTCATTATTTATGGGTTATTATGATATTATTTTTGAGTTTGATGCCCTAACTTGCACTTTGCAAATTCATCCTGTGGGCCGGATTGGAACATTTGGCGGGCCCCCGGGTTTTGACCCCCGGGCCGCATGTTTGACATCTGTGCCTTAAAAGAATCTCTCAGGTCAAAAAGTGTTTTGAGGGAAAAGAATGAATGAGAGACTTTAAAGATTTGTAAGGAGACAAGTCTGGTTTGTCAAAATTAATACAAATTAAGCAAAAATTAGTTGTGAAAAAATTATTTTATTGAATAAAATGTGGGGAAAAAAATTACAAAGAAACAAAAAACAGACAATGATGCAAACATACACAAACACAAGCACAATACAAACACCAAAGAATAATGCAGTATAAAATAAAATAAATTCAGCTCCTTTCAGGTTTTATTACACTATTAATGGCTCATGATGTGCAAGAACATAATCGTACACACTGATTAAAAAATGCGTTTTATGCTGATGCATTATTTCATCCAGCCTTTTACAGCTTCAATAAATCAAGTACCCACCTGGACTTAAATAAGCAAATAGTTCAGTTCCCTCCATTGGATAACTACTGTGGAGATTAATATGTTCCAGCTGCAATAAGTTCTTTAACTCTAACTGATGCAGTAGCTTCTAATTTCTTACACAACCATCAGTTTGATAGAGAACATAAAGACTGGACTGTGTTTCAGTGAATAAAGGTCATGTGGTCTGATAAGTACAGACTGACCCTGTTCTAGAGTGATGGACGCATCAGGGTGAGAAGAGATGTGGATGAAGTGATTACCCATCATGCCTTGTACCTACAGTACAAGTCTCTAGGGGCAGCGTTACGATCTGAGGTTGATTCAGTTGGTCAGGTCCAGGTTCAGCAACATTGTGTCTCCAAAGAATAATGGAAATGTCATAACTACATCTTATTGAAGGGATGCTACGATGAAAATACTGTATGTCATAATTGAATCTTAAGGCAAAACACTGACTTATTCTTATCAGCTTCACCTCCTTAATGAGACAAAAGGTGTTACCTCCTCCTTGCTCTTGTTTCTGTACAACTCCCGGCCTGATCACAATCAAGGTGCACAAGTGTATTTGCATCAGTTATTAATCAGTATTGCAGAAATGATTCCTAAAATGTTTCTTTGGCCATCTTATTACTAGATCTTGCAATCCTCCAAATTTGAAGAAAATCGTATAAAAACTGATAAAATGGTGACCCAATGAGCGTGAAAACATGTGCACAATTTTATTGTTATATGAGAGCAAAATTGATGTTTTGTAACACAATAAATAATTCCTACTCAACTCCTGTGTCTTTTTTATTACAAAATACACACATCACATTACTTTTCATTTATTGATCATTTTTGTTGAACAGCTGTTTGATTATCAATTCTTATTTTCAGTATTAAGACAATCAACCATTTTGCTATGAAAACCCTTCTTTTACAGCCCTTTAATTGTAATAATAGAATGGGAACCTGTTATTTCAGTATTATTATGACTAAATATGGACAACTAGACAGATTTTGGTATGCTCCCTGGCTGCAGAAAATTTGGTAACAATGTGGCAAACGGATGTTTATGTCGAACCGCATGTTTTCAATGGCGCATTGTTCACCAAAATTCATGTAGTGTCCGTACACCAATATACTTCCATCAATAATATGGCATATATGCCTTATAGATATATTGTTATAACTTGTTCACAAATGTTTATTTACTCCTGTGCCAGGAAGACTTAGTTAGAGATCTAACAGAGATGTGACCATGTGGTAAGCCAGATTTCCATTCCAATCTTGTAGAGCCCATACACCAAGTAGTGTCCGTACACCATAATCAAAATATGTGGGAATCATTTTATTGTTTCTGTCAATATATGGAATTTTTCAGCATGCATGCTTTGGACACGACATCTATGCAATAAACAATGCATGATTATCCTGAGTGCTGAAACATTTGTATATCTTTGTAGGCATTAAATATGGAGGCTATTAGGCTGGAGTGTCCGTACACCGAATAATTTCTGATTTGACAGGGGCAAGCCTGCGAAATTTTTAGTAGACACCATAATACAAAAATATTTTGGACTTTAAAAGAGAAATATCAGACAAATAAAATGGCCTGTCTGATTTTTTGATAGAGCATTATTATTTTTTATCTATATGTGCACCCTTTCTGGTACCCTTGATTGTGATCAGGCCATCCTTGCATGGTTTTAGCTTATGTTAACAGGTTTCTGTGAATGTGGCAGTTAATACGACCCCCGAATAACAGTGCACAATGAACAAAACAGAGAAAAACACATGATCTGTTGAGAGAAGAAAGAAAACCATGGCAGAGTTGCATTCATTGTGGTTCATTTTTAAACCACACCATGTTTAGGTGTGAGTGACTGAGACGAGGCTGTGGAGCTGAGATACGCTCACAGGGGAAATGTGTCTTGGCAACGACTCATGCAGGATGCTGAAGCTTCAGGCTCTATGAGAACTGAAACTCTTTGCAAAGGTGCAAAACTGAAATAAAACCAATGGAACAGAGAAACATTATCATCCATTATCCTGTGACAGGTTTACCCACAAGCAACTTGAACAGAAATGGCCTCTTGCTCTTTTCTGTTCTGCTTGGCTTGTATTTTCTTTGACATGTAAGCAATTCTCTTCTCCTCTTGGTTTTTAAAAAATGATGCAGAGATCTTCCTGCGTAACCGCCTGGCATAGACCTCGAGAAACACCAGAAAGTAACTCATCATCCACAGACACCCCAGCAGCAGGGTCACGCCCCGGTTTGGAGCTGAAATTGTCACATCACACAGCGACGGCTCAGGACTGAATGTCCATCTGTAATCTCTGTGGAAGTTTGTCAGCTCCCGAGTGACACAGGACTGTGGGATGATGCAGAGAGCAGGAGGGAACCACTGAACCTGAAAACATGAAGCCAAATACATTCTAAATATGATGACAAACACAAGCTGTAATAGAAGGAGCATACAGTGAGATGTTTTACCTTAAAACTGATATTAATGCTGGCAGATGTAGGTGGAAAATCTTGCAGCCACGGAACAATCACCTGAACTACATGATACACAACATAATCCAAAGCTACTATTAAAGTTATAGCAATATAATACAAAGTGACCACAGCTACTGATATGACACAGGATGTACACTCTTGGCTTGTTATTTTACACAGAGTAATCTGGATTTTATTTTTAGCTGAGCTCCTGTTGCCGGAATCAGCTGCTTTTTCATGTAGATCTTCAGAGATATAGATGTTGTCAAACTGAACTGACGTCAGGTAGGATTTTAAGTAGCGAGCAGACTGGAAAATTAATAAAGCCACAAAAATAGCAGCAAGAACCCTGTTTGACAGCAGTTTGTATTCTTTAAGCAGGTTTCTGGCATAGGAGAAGTTGACCTCTATCTGTCCAATCATCTTAGTAAACCTGCTTTTAACTTCTGACACATCAACATGTGTGAAATGATCTAACTTCCTTAAATTAGTGACGATGCTCAGGTCCTCCTTTTTCACTTTGATGGTTTCTTCAACCAGGTCTTGCTTGGCCTCATTCAGAGGCTCAGATGAGTTCAATAAAGTCCTGGTGAATCCCTCAGCAGTGCACTTCAGGATGTACACAACTGCCCCCATGTTGGCTGAAACATTAGGGATGACGTTCAACACTAAGACCATGACAGAGGCTGAGATGATGAGTTTGCGTCCCTCTGTGGTGCAGACGGTGGGCAGAGTCATGGTGAGGACACAGCGCAGAGGGTGAACCAGGAAAGACACCAGAAACATGACTACGCTGTAGATGCAGGCGGTCTGAATGGACGCTCCGTGGTCGTACCTCAGAGTCCTCCAGAGCCAGTTATGGAGGAGGCCGCCAGTGACGACGGAGAGCGAGAAGCACAGAGAGAGTAGAGTCAGGATGTCTCTGCCAGCTGGTGCAGGTGCACAGTAAACGTCCCAGAGATAAGGCACAACACATTTCAGAGCCTGTCTGCAAAACACTACTGTGTTCCTGAGGAAGAAAACAACACAGCCAGATGGATATTTGAGCATCTTGTGGAGTTAGAGAAGACTAACAAATGACTCAAATCTCTGTTGGATTCAGAACATGGAGGGGATAAACGTCAAAAGGATGTCATAAAAATTACTAAATTAATTCTTACTATCATTATTATTATTATTATTATTTTCACCTTAAATTAGTTAAATATTTTAATCAGTTT